>NC_081176.1:25858851-26158851 GCF_012432095.1 Onychostoma macrolepis | reverse complement strand
AAAGGGGGTCATGCCATAAATAATACAATTTCCCTTGTTTTCAGAAATAAATGGTTGTTATGAAACTTTATTTACTATAAAAAACATATATCTTTAGATGCTAAGGTGTCCACATCAGTTCAAAAATACCATTTATTGAAAAACAGCTGCAAAAACCGCTTGTTCTTCCATAACTTGATTTGAAATTAATACAACACCTACTAGCTGTTTGGAAACTTCTGCTGACCAGTCAATAGCAGCTAGAAGTAGGATAGATGCTATTAGTACTAAAACACACACACACACACACACACATATATATATATATATATATACATACAGTGTTGGGCTAGTTACTCAAAGAATGTAATATATTACTCATTACTAGTTACTCCTTTCAAAAGTAATATTGTTACTTTACTTATTACTTTCTGGCAACAGTAATTAGTTACACTATTAGTTACATTACTTTTTCTTCACGCCCCACAGAAGCTGTAACTGTGTATCTTCCAGATAAAATTCTTCTAGAATGTTACTAACAACATATTTCTGCCTCATCATTTGACGAAAATCCACATCGGATCGCAGTCAGAAGTTATTACAAACACTCAACAGTGATTGATAGTGACATTCAAGTAGAAGTGTTGTATTGATCTCATTAATTGTCATGTGTAGCTTGAAGTAATTTTTCCGTTACCCATATGCGATTAAATTTAATTATGTATTTTATCCAATTACATGAATTTGTAAGAAACTGTTTAATTTTCCAAAAATATTTTTCATTATATTAATATAATGTACCACATGCTGATCAGAGGGATGTAATGCCAGAGTAAAGTAAAGCCACAACTTACACAACAGATCTTTTTTCCTGACAAAATCAATATAATGCAATATTTCTATATGCTGAATGTAAGCTTTTCCATATTCCAAGCTTGCCTGCTGCACTGGGGACATCACATGCATGTGTGAGTCATGAAAGTTATGAAAATAAATCTAGGAATTATTTGATTGTTAGATTTTAAATCAGTGGGGTTGAGGCATCAAAAGTAACTAAGTAACTAAGCTGTTTTATGGAAAGTAACTGTAATAGTATTACTGAAACCTTTTTAGTAATTAGTTACACTACTAGTTACTGCAAAAAGTAATATTATTACAGTAGCTAAATTACTAGTAACTAGTTACTGCCCAACACTATATATATAAATATATATATATATATATATATATATACAATGGGGCAAAAAAGTATTTAGTCAGCCACCAATTGTGCAAGTTCTCCCACTTAAAAAGATGAGAGAGGCCTGTAATTTTCATCATAGGTATACCTCAACTATGAGAGACAAAAAAGATTTTTAAAGAATTAATTGGTAAATTCCTCGGTAAAATAAGTATTTGGTCACCTACAAACAAGCAAGATTTCTGGCTCTCACAGACCTGTAACTTCTTCTTTAAGAGGCTTATCTGTCCTCCACTCGTTACCTGTATTAATGGCATCTGTTTGAACTTGTTATCAGTATAAAAGACACCTGTCCATAACCTCAAACAGTCCAACTCCAAACTCCACCATGGCCAAGACCAAAGAGCTGTCAAAGGACACCAGAAACAAAATTGCAGACCTGCACCAGGCTGGGAAGACTGAATCTGCAACTGTGGGAGCAATTATTAGAAAATGGAAGACATACAAGACCACTGATAATCTCCCTCGATCTGGGGCTCCACGCAAGATCTCACCCTGTGGGGTCAAAATGATCACAAGAACTGTGAGCAAAAATCCCAGAACCACACGGGGGGACCTAGTGAATGACCTGCAGAGAGCTGGGACCAAAGTAACAAAGGTACCATCAGTAACACACTGCGCCGCCAGGGACTCAAATCCTGCAGTGCCAGACGTGTTCCCCTGCTTAAGCCAGTACATGTCCGGCCCGTCTGAAGTTTGCTAGAGAGCATTTGGATGATCATATGGTCAGATGAAACCAAAATAGAACTTTTTGGTAAAAACTCAACTTGTCGTGTTTGGAGGAGAAAGAATGCTGAGTTGCATCCAAAGAACACCATACCTACTGTGAAGCATGGGGGTGGAAACATCATGCTTTGGGGCTGTTTTTCTGCAAAGGGACCAGGACGACTGATCCGTGTAAACGAAAGAATGAATGGGGCCATGTATCGTGAGATTTTGAGTGAAAACCTCCTTCCATCAGCAAGGGCATTGAAGATGAAACGTGGCTGGGTCTTTCAGCATGACAATGATCCCAAACACACCGCCCGGGCAACGAAGGAGTGGCTTCGTAAGAAGCATTTCAAGGTCCTGGAGTGGCCTAGCCAGTCTCCAGATCTCAACCCCATCGAAAATCTTTGGAGTCTGTGTTGCCCAGCGACAGCCCCAAAACATTACTGCTCTAGAGGAGATTTGCATGGAGGAATGGGCCAAAATACCAGCAACAGTGTGTGAAAACCTTGTGAAGACTTACAGAAAACTTTTAACCTCTGTCATTGCCAACAAAGGGTATATAACAAAGTATTGAGATGAAATTTTGTTATTGACCAAATACTTATTTTCCACCATAATTTGCAAATAAATTCTTTAAAAATCCTACAATGTGATTTTCTGGATTTTTTTTCTCATTTTGTCTCTCATACTTGAGGTATACCTATGATGAAAATTACAGGCCTCTCTCATCTTTTTAAGTGGGAGAACTTGCACAATTGGTGGCTGACTAAATACTTTTTTGCCCCACTGTATATTAAACAAGTTAACTAAACCTTGCTCTGTTCCTTGTTAATTTGAAGGCTACTGGCATTAGAAAATGGTGTAACATTCCTAATTCATGGTTGTTTTTGTTGCAAACAATGATTTTCTGAAAAGGCATATTTAGAATTTTGTTCTTAACACTATTATACAGCCATGTAGTAACATAAATTTTCCTGAATTAAACATTGACGATGGGGTGTATTGACATTTTAAGCACTCTAGAATCAATAAAATTATTCAGCAATGAGAACCAATAGTTAATTGGTCAGTCATGGAATGGACAATGTCCTTATGGGTGTCAACTCCTTACACTGTCTTCTCTAAAACAATGTGGAAGGCATAGAACTGCTTTCACTACACTTTGGCGTAAGGGTACTGCTAAGTTTCCTGTCTTTTTACAAGACAACTAACCTTCTTTCCTGTGCTCCATTTCACAGGACATGGCTGGGCCTCTCCTCTCCGCCTGCTTGTTTGTACTGGTGGAGCACCTCTGTCTGCTACATCATATCCATGCAGGGGCATTTTATGGTCACAAGCCACTACCCCAACAGCACCAGCCTCTGCCACAGTTACCTCTAATGTCACATGGCAATGAGGGGATACCCCAACAAATAACCCAACACCATTACCATGGAAAGGAAACACCACACTTACCATATGGAAATGAGATGCCTTTGCTTCCACAGTATGCAAAAGAACGTCCAAAGATACCCATGCACATGGGTAAACCTATTGTAGGAAAAGGTTTGTGATTTAGCAAATTCTTTAATAATTACTTTGCTTGCAAAATTCACTCCACAGGATCATTTAAAATGAAAGGTAAATGCCTGGGTGTGCTTCACTTTCTGCATTCCGTCTTGTGCACAGCTGTGTCTGCGCAGCTTTTAAAGTATACTCAACCACAGATGAGCGTGGATGGACGAGTTTGACACGTGCAGTACCACCTAGTAGACTCATTATATGTCAACATTCAGTTCACGCCTGTGCTGCTGTATGTGGACCGTCCACGCGATCACAAAAATTGGGCTGGACATGGACAGTGTGTGCATCTTCAGACACTTCTGATAATGGAAATAGCATCACACTGACAGTGCGCAGACTGTCGCAGAATGCGGATGGCCAAAGTATACACTGTGCTTAAAGCTCCAATGTTGACAAAAGCTAGCTGATAGAAAGCATTTTTAATCTTTCTGATAGGTTATCAGTTATCGTTCTGCTAACTCTTGAAAACACCTGCCACCAGATTTTAATGAGGTTTGGGAGAGCGTTTTGTGTGTTTGTGTGGTTTATTTGTAGTTCATTTTTATTTAATCTCATTTTAGCTCTGCTGCATTCACTCAAAAGGTTAAATTAATACAGTTGATTCATATTGAATAATTTGTCCAAGAATCTGGAAATACATTAATTTGCTTTTTATCTATTCATTTCAGATATGCAAATAATGTGTAGTTTATGAACAAGTGTAGATGTTACTGTGACCATGACTCTTATATATTTTTTCAGGTGAAACCATTCCAAGAGGAGAGAAAGGTCCTCCTGGTGAGCCTGGTCCAATGGGACTTCCAGGGCCTCAGGGCCCTCCAGGACTTCCTGGTCATGGTATCCCAGGACCTACAGGTAAACCTGGTCCTCAGGGTCCACCAGGACTCCCCGGATTTGGAAAGCCAGGAATGCCAGGTTTACCAGGAAAACCTGGAGTTATAGGTTTACCAGGACCAAAGGGTGAGTTGGGACCAATTGGTGGTGAAGGGCCAATAGGAATGCCAGGACCTCCAGGTCTTCCTGGGCCACATGGCTTACCAGGTGTGTCAAAACCGGGTGCACAAGGACTTCCAGGACAACCTGGACATCGCGGAGAACCTGGACAGAAGGGCTTCCCTGGGATCCCTGGTGTCCCAGGGCAAAAAGGTGGGAATGGGAATGGCCTCCCAGGACTGCCAGGAGTAAAGGGACCTTCTGGACCTCCAGGACCACCAGGACAAGTAGGACTTCCAGGAGTTGGCAAACCAGGACTGAATGGACTACCTGGGGCTCCTGGAGGCCAAGGTAAACCTGGTGCACCTGGAGAACCAGGACTGGCTGGAGTCCCAGGGGAGAGAGGACCACCAGGGTCACAAGGACTACCAGGCTTTGGCAAACCTGGTTTGGATGGCTTGCCAGGGAAACCAGGTCTTACAGGCGGAAGGGGTGAGCAAGGTCCCTCTGGTTTACCTGGCAACCCAGGCATGCCTGGTTTTGGCAAACCTGGATATCCTGGCCCTAAAGGTGAAAAAGGGCATGGTGGTTTGCCTGGCCCCCAAGGCCCAAAAGGTGAAAAGGGTCATGGTGGTCTTCCTGGAATGATTGGACCACCAGGGCCAAGTGGCCTTCCAGGCCCTCCAGGTCACTTGGGACCACCTGGAGGCATTGGTTTCCCTGGTCCAAAAGGAGAGGGTGGTGCAATAGGACCTAAGGGCCAACTTGGTCCAAAAGGTGAACCCGGGCCTCCAGGACTTCCAGGCAAGTCAGGATTCCCAGGAGAATTTGGGCAACCAGGACCTAGAGGCTTACCAGGTCCCATGGGACCTAAAGGTGAAAATGGACATAAAGGCTTACCTGGCCTACCTGGAGCCCCTGGAAAGCCTGGCGCAAAAGGAGAAGTTGGATTACCAGGACAGAAAGGTCATCCAGGGTCCATGGGAATCCCAGGATTAATGGGTCCAACAGGACCGATAGGCCCACCTGGTCTACCAGGCCCAAAAGGGGAATATGGACCACCAGGGAAACCTGGGATGCCAGGTGAGGGAAAACCTGGGCTTCCAGGCCCAATAGGGCCACCTGGTGTACCTGGACCTGGTGGGCCCCCAGGTCAATCTGGAATACCTGGTCCTCCTGGCCCACCTGGCCTACCAGGACCTCCTGCTCAATCTCCATTTATTGGGCAAATCCTTCCTGAGACAGGTCCTGGGCTAGATGGGGCAAAAGGTGGTTATAAGAAAGAAAAGCCTGGAGGAGCCATTATTGGTAGGAATGGCATAGACATGCCTGCTTTTACAGCTCAGCTGACAACACCATTTCCTCCATTTGGGCAACCTGTTGTCTTCAACAAGATTTTATATAATGGCAACCAGAATTACAACTCTCAAACTGGCATCTTCACTTGCAAAATACCTGGAATTTACTACTTTGTCTATCATGTTAATTGCAAAGGAAACAATGTATGGGTGGCATTGTACAGGAACAATGAGCCAGTTATGTATACATATGATGAATACAAAAAGAGTTACCTGGATCAGGCATCAGGAAGTGCAGTGCTGCCCTTACAAGTTGGAGACACTGTTCATATCCAGTTACCATCAGACCAAGCTGCAGGACTTTATGCTGGTCCATATGTCCACTCATCATTCTCTGGATATTTGTTATATCCCATGTGAATTTGTGAAAAAAGTCACTCATATAAAATAAATGCTACATTTTTCTAAAGTAATTACATAATTTGAAACAGTCTTACAGCATCTGACATTATCCGTTCATCCATATGGTTAGCACTTTGTTAGAACTCTTATCACATAATTTATTTGCATATTTCCTATTGTTTGACAGTATATTGATTGTATATAGATGGGGTCACACTGACTACATATCGATGCAAAATGATGTGATATTGACATAATGAAGAATGTTCAGATTGTTGGATATGCACTATTTTTCTGCTGTCTTAGATTCTCATTGTGCCATCTCAATGAACTTCAAGAAAGTGTGTGAGCACATAAGTGTTATGTTTTTTAGATTTTGCTTTTCAGTGATCTTATTAACTAAAAACTTCAGTAAAATACATATCTGAAATGTTTTGAACCTCACATTTAGGTTCTTTCACACCCAACTGATTCGAGTACATCAGATCATTGTTTATCAAAACAAACTCAAGGGTACTGAATAATTGTTAATAAGTACAATATCAGTATATACAAGTTGATAAGGCCACATGGACACTCTAAGTTAAATTCAAATAGTCTTAGTAACCTCTATAATTTATTTTTAGTTTTACTACTGAAAGACTAAATTTGTATATGTGCAAAAAGATGGTGGGACTCAAAAAAGAAGGAATTTATCCTTTGTTATTTTTGACAATGTTTGCTAAACTGTTAAACAAATATGGAGTAAAGATTTAATGTCATAATGTTGTTTTTTTAAATAAATTGAATCGTCTAAAATTGTGTGGATTTGTAATTAGGGAATTTCACAAACAATAAAAAATAAAATAAAAAATAAAATCCCTGCTTTCAATCTTGACCATGATTTATGGAATTTTGGATGTTTTACACTTAGCCAGACACTGAGCTGCTGCTTTTAAATAGTGTGTAATTTCTGGAAACCACTGCAATGCCAAATGATTAATAATGATTTAAAAATGATTTAATTAACATAATGCATAATTTAATAACCAAGTATGTTCATCCGTTACGATGCAACTCTTTTCCAAATCATTGTTCCCACTCCGCGCCAGTGAGGGCGATATTGCATTATGTCCAGGCGAATGCACATGTAGAAGAAGAGCTACTTTTGCTCACGTTTCTACTGTGTGTGTTAAGTTGCTTGCTGGTTTATGGTGAAATAAGGTAGGTATAAAGTATGGATGTTCATAAGTATGATATATAATGATGCGCGTCTTCTTATTTGTAACACCGATTATGACTGTGAATGAACGTGTATTGTGTCTCGTAGAAATCATATAGTTACTATACTGGTAGGAAGCGTCAGCAAAAGCCGTGGAAGTTGGATTGAGTGGCTATTGTGATCTGAAAATTAATTGCATTAGAATAAAAATATTGTCAATAATTATTTGTTAACTAATTATTAACTAAAAACTAAAAGTTAAATCGTGCTAGGGATGGGTGAATATAGTATCAACCTGCTGTTTTACAGTTCAGTACAAGGTCGTGAACAAACAAAAACTACAGTGAAGTTTAACATTTATATATAAAAAAAAAAAAAAAACTTTTGTACTTAACTAAAATAGTATAAACAGTAGGCAACTTCGATTGCGGAAATGGCGGCTTTACAGTTTTGCTTGGTATAGTTTGGATGAAGTCAGTATTTTAGACAGAATGGAGAGTATTTACGGAAGCTTATAAGATTGTTCGACATTATTTGCATGCTTTGTCATTACACGCTATTGAGATGTATTAATTTGTGCAACTTGGTCAAAAGCAACAAATATTGCAAAGTATCACTGTGGAAATAGTTTGCAATATAATCTGTGGTGAATGGCTTTTACATTTTTTTTTTTTTTTTTTTTTTTATCTAAATACGTTTATCTACATTCCATGTCTTTTCTCGTAGAACACAAATGGGATTTTTGAATGATACACGGTCCATTCACTTTCATTATGGAAAATGCAATTAAAAAAGATTGGTGACTGAGCCTGTCAACCTCCAGCATTTTGCCATTTGTGTTCCTCGGAAAAAAGCAGTTTTTTTGAACAACAGAGAGTCATTTGTGGCGTATTTTTCGTTTTAGGATAACTCTTCTGCTTTCAAAATTGTTAATATGGCCAGTAAGATTGCAGGTAAACATAGTATGATAAAACTATGTGAATTTCGAGCTGTGAGGAAAAGCCATGCAATTCTTCGGGATGCATCACAGCCTCTTTATGGTGAATATGAGTTATTACCATCTGGTCGAAGGTACAGGGTATCTTTACGGACTGCCCGTGCACAGAGATATTTTATATCCTCCAGTATAGCTCTGTTAAAATTTATTTTTTGTGATATCACAGTTTTACATCTATGGCAGTGACTCTGTTGTTGTGAAAGGGATGTTGTTTGATGCGGGTGCTATTCATTTGTATTTTGTAATCTGTTGATGTTTTGTTTATCATTTTTGTTGATCACTGAGGAGTTGCCACAGATACAAAAATAATTTCCGACAGGATAATAAACTTAAAAAACGTAATTAACGTATGCGATAATTTGTATACTAAACTGTTAAACCATAACGCGAGTGTAGGCTACCGTTTGCCTCATAAATTTATACAGTGAGGTAATTTACCTCAGGTTTACTTTTACCTCAGGTTTTCGACGTTGGAGGGTTGCCATGGCATCACGATCAGGACCGCGAGCTACAGGAACAGACGGAAGTGACTATCAGCACCGCGAGCGCGTGGCATCACACTATCAGATGAGGTATGTGTGTTGATGTCAATGTTGTAAAAATGAGATTCGTAATATTTGTGTCTTGTATTTACAGTGTCCCTTGAGCAACATTGCTTATTTCGGTTGTACAGTACTTAAACTTTAAATAATAAAAACGAATACAAAGAAAATCCAGTTTTTCATTTTCGAAATGAAAATAATGCACTTGCAGTACAAACCCAAGTAGTGAAATGCTTTAAAATAAATGAAAAATAAAAATCAATGATAATTGACAGTATGATCTTTCAAGTATGCACAGTATGATCACATGTTATCTACTAAGACAGGATGGGGTATACATGGGGAACAACCCCCTAAAAATACTTTAAAAACGCAGTAACTCTGATCCTGTTGAACTGACCCTTCTCAATCCCCTCAGTGTGGCCCTGAAGTCTGAGATCAAGAAGCTGAACATCGCTCATGCAGTGGTCTGGTTGCTTGTAGCAGCACAGGTGGTGGTCAGTCAGCTGAGCTTGGTATCCCATAAAGTGGTGGCCTCTCCGTACCAATGGGAATACCCGTATCTTCTGAGCATCATACCTACAGTCTTCAGCTTCATGGCTATGCCAAAAAACAACATCAGTTACCTGGTCATCTCAATGATCAGCGCTGGGCTTTTTTGTGTCGGTCCTATTCTTTATGGAGGGATGGAGATGTTCCCTGTGGCTCAGCAGCTTTATCGACACGGCAAAGCTTATAGGTTCATCTTTGGTTTTTCTGCTGTCTCTATAATGTACTTAGTTTTGATTATTTCACTTCAAGTGCATGGCTGGCAGATCTACTATAGCAAAAAGCTGCTGGATGCCTGGTTCACCAGCACACAAGATAAAAAGAAGAAATAAGAGACTTCTGGAGAATAATAGTTTGTCAGATGCTTATTTGTCTTTATTTTCTCTTCCTGAGGGCTCTTCGATCACATGTTTTTATGATTACCTGACTAAGTAATTTGAGCCTAAGAGGAGATCAGATTCGTTAAAGGATGTTCGGTGTCAATCATCTCATCCACTGGCTCTCGGCCCAGATCAAGACGTCACTGATCTCCTTTTCTGCTTAGGTTTGAACTGCGGGCTTTTTAATCTCTCTCTGTTTCCACCACAATACAACATGCTGTTTAACACCTCAAGTTGTATTCATATGGGATTCATTGGGATCTAGGCACATCTGGGAAATGTAACGATGTGTGAAGAGCCACAGCAAAAGTCCATTTACTAAAACAGTGTGTGTCAGATATTCTGCTCTTTTTCACTAATCAGCTTTCAATAAAATTATCAGAAATTATTTTTTGTCAGTTTTGAATAAACGGACTGAAATCAACATGCTTTTGTTTGAGGTTGTAATAATATGTAACAAATCTAAACAACAAAAATAATTTTTAAGTAATAAGAATAAAAAAGTAAATTAATATGTTGTAACATTGTAGTTTGTGAGATTCTAGATGGCTGTTGAAATTACACAGTTATTTATAGATGGTAACTTTGTATTTGCTTTGGATTTGTTCTCTGGTTTGGCTTAATATAAAGATTGAGAAAAAAAAAAAAAAAGTTAATACATATGAGCATTACAGTTTTTTAAGCTTGTAATAATGCCCCTCCTTTTTTCTTTCTCTGAATCAAACAACCAAGGGTATTGTTTTACAGAAATGCTCAGCAGATAATTAACTAAGGTTGGTGAGTTGCTTAAAGCAAAAGCTCACCCAAAAAAAGAGTTTCTTCTGTTGAACACAAAAGAAGAAAATCTGAAGAATGTTGGTAACCAAACAGTTGATGGTAGCCATTGACTCCCATAGTATGGGGGGAAAATTGTATGGAAGTCAGTGGTTACCGGCAACTGTTAGGTTACCACAATTCTTCCAAATATATTATTTTGTGTTCAACAAAAGAAAGAAATTCATACAGGTTTGAAACAACATGAGGGTGAAGTAAATGATGACAACAATCTTATAAAAAGTCATAATCTGTAACTGTATAGATGTTGTCAGTTATTTAGCAGAATCATTAAGACACTTCTTAACATTCTAGTGTACTCATTTCAAGAAAATAATACTAAGAAGAAACTCATAAAAATGTGAGTTTGAGATATTAAAACTGTATTACACAGTAGTTCAAAACTGTTTAGGTCTCGCCAGTAGACAAGTGCCCAGTACACAAGTAGCCAACAAGGTAGCAGAGTATATGTGGAGGTTTCTTGGTAAGTGCATATCCTCCATACTCTAATGGATGCACGGGTTCCAAAGCTTTATTAGCTTACACAGATTTACGTGTTTAACCTTTGCACCTTGTTCAGCTTTATTCCGCTCCTATAGAAGTTCTTGTGCAACACGTTTCTATTCTCATTCCAAAAACACTGTCAGTAATAATCTCACAGTGTGTTTTTAACGTTAAACCATCATCACCATATGATGTTGGTAGCATCCAGTGTATATCAATGTTAATGGCCAAGTTACAAAAAAATATATATATATATATAAAAAAGAGAGAGAGATGGAAATTCTTGTCTCGCTTTCTGAATGTGCACGTACTGGAAACAGGTGTCCAACACATGCACAGCTACATATAGGCTACTAAATATTAATATACTATAAAGGCAGAAGTGTTTCTATAATGGTTTTCATAATGGTTTTCTGCTTTTTGGAATTTTGGCCATTTGTTTGCGTTACCAGTGTAGAGCTGCGCCGTTAATTTGCCTGTTGTTCAATGGTGTAATGCGTGAAATGCGTGAATGACAGCGATTTGCATCTAATAAAAGGCTCACTTTGAATAACAAAATAAAATTGACAAAAAAAAGTAATTTATCTTTAAACTTGTGACACCGCCAATCTTTTACACAATGCAGTGTTTATTTGGACTTGAAGTATTTTCTTTTATTATTATTAAAGGGATAACACCCCAAAATGAAAATCATTTACTCACTCTCTTGCCATCCCCAGATGTAGACTGACCTTAGGATGATGGTGTTTTTCTTCTAAATAAATATAGTAATTCATATCTGGAATGGCATGAGTTTGAGTAAATTATTTTAATTTTGGGGTGGACTATCCATTTAAAATAGCCTATTTCATAATTACGATTACACTTTTATTTAGACTAGTTACTAAAGCCTACCCAGGTGAAAAACAAGTACACTTCCATAATGTACTAAAGTGCTCTATTTTCGCACACTAATTTTGTACTTAATATACTAAAAATTATCCTTTAGTACTTCTTAAAGTCAACTTAAGATCATCTAAGTGTACTCAACTGTGCTATTTTGACTAAAATACGCTTTTAACATACTATCTTTGTATTTAAAAAATGTATTTAGCTACCACTAAATACCACTACTTGAGTGTACTAGTGAATGAAAGATGGGTTCAAGTGTACTACAAGTGGTGACTAAATAAATTTTTTTAAATACAAAGTATGTTAAAAGTGCATTTTAGTTCATATTCATGGTGTCTCAAAATAGCACAGTTGAGTACGCTTAGATGATCTTAAATTGACCTTAAGAAGTACTAAAGGATCATTTTTAGTATATTAAGTACAAAATTAGTGTGTGAAAATAGAGCACTTTAAGTACATTATGGAAATGTACTTGTTTTTCACCTGCAGATGTGTATTTGTCAGGTCTGCCCAGTAGGGAAATTATATGACCTGCCTGACCCATCATGTTTCTTTTCATTTTTGGTTTTTGCAAAACATTGTGCATTACCGTGTCCATAGCTCTTTTTCCCCTTGAAAATGCAAATATCATGTCAAACTCAACATCTGAGACCATACATAAGTCATAAGCAGACATTTCTGAGAACCAGATCTGGATCATTAATGGGATGATGATGGATCGCTTCATGCTGCTGCTCATATTTCTTTCAGGTAAGAGATTATTACAGATTAACCTTCAGAAAAATAGATGTAGGGCAGGTGTTTTTTTTTTATTTTTATTTTTTTTTAAATCTATACTTTTATACAGTTCCAGTGACCCCCCCCCCCCCCCCCCACATCCAGACCTTCATAAATCTCTTAACACTACAACGAAAATCTCTCTCTCTTCTCTCTCTCTCTATTTATTTGAATTCATTATTTTATTAATTACTAATACATTAAATTAGTGCTGTCAATCGATTAAAAAAAATTGATTGTGATTAATTGCACTTAATCCCACCTAACATTAAAGTTATAAAATATAGTTTTATATTTTGATAATTTCATTCAATCTTCAAATAAATGTACAAACACAAATACAGTATATTTGTAATATTTGTTTAATGGAATTTTTTTAATGACTGAAGTCTAGTATCCCCCCTCCCTTCTTTTTTCCCTCTTTTTTGTTCTTTGATTAACAGACATCACAGCAGCTGGTTATTAGGTTATTTGCCTGCTATTACTTTAAGAGCAGCTGCTGATAAACGTGACCCAGATCTGACACACATCATATTTTCTCACAACTCTCTTTACCTTTTCTGACCCACTTCAGATCTTAAAGTCTCTGTTAATGAACTGACGAGTTGAATCGGGTGTGTAAGATGAGGGAGACAGTGCTGGGCTGCTCCAGGACAGTTTTGAAAACCATTTTAGAAACATGTTCTTAAATGTGAGCCATATATAACAAAAACTACATGCATGCACAGATTTAAGGCAGCTTTAATCGCTTTTTTGGTAACTTCATGACTTAACTGATGACCTTTGCATGCTCGTAGTTTCTTTTGCACTTTGATATGAAATGATAAAGGGCCCTACGGTGGCAGAAAGAGCTCAATGCACTGCAACTTCAGAAAGCACATGCAAATAGAAAAAGCACCAGTAAATTAAGAAAACATCTTCATCAGGTTGACAGCACGTGCTGCAAATACTCGCAACACAAACAAATACAAAAACAAGCTGCAAATGCTCACAACACAAACAAATAAAGAAACATGCTGCAAAAAAAAGAAACTTGCTGCAAATACTCACAACTCAAACAAAGAAATGCACTGCAAATAGTTACAACACAAACAAATGAAGAAAGCACTGCAAAAAAACAAAACAAAAAAAAAAACACTGCAAATACTCACAACAAAAACATATAAAGAAAT
Organism: Onychostoma macrolepis; assembly: GCF_012432095.1. Classification (NCBI taxonomy): domain Eukaryota; kingdom Metazoa; phylum Chordata; class Actinopteri; order Cypriniformes; family Cyprinidae; genus Onychostoma; species Onychostoma macrolepis. The sequence goes on along the minus strand of NC_081176.1, from coordinate 26,144,899 downwards.
GTGCTGCACAAACAGAAAGGTGCTGCAAATGTTCACAACACAAACAAATAAAGAAACGTGCAAGTAGCACAGACGACAACAAAATTACCCCAACAAAATGAAAATTAACCCTTTTTTTTTTTTTTTGGGTGTATTGATTACCATTTGTATAACCACAGTTGTACACATATCATGGTTAAGCTATGGTTAGTGTAGTAAATCCATGGCTAATTTGTCCATGGTTACGGTTTAATAGTAACCATTTTTTGTTTTTATTTATTTTTTATATAATAAATGTATTTATTAATTTATTTATTTTAATAGTAAAACCATAGGCTATGGGTATTTTTGTAAGGGAAGTGGTAGTATGTTAGCCAGCTTTCACAGTAGTATTTCCTCAACGCATTTAGGCTAAAAATATCCAAAGAAAAAAAAAAAAGACTAAGGAATCTTATGATCAGGATGTTAAAATAAACAAAAATCTCAGCTTTCAGAGCAAACATTGATAAATATGTCCCAGCCATGATTGTCACTTTGCGGTTCCCTTAAACATTTCTGTGGTCTGTGCCTATTTGCAGCGCGTTTCTTTATTTGGTTGTGTTGTAAGCATTTGCAGCGCGTGTGTTGTCAAATTGATGAAGGGGCCATTCCACCTAATGGGTGCCATTTCTTATAGGTACAAACATGCATAAAAATGAACTATAAAATACATTTTATTATGAAGCAAAGTGTCCTGCACATTAATCTAACTGCAAATTTAAAATATATCATTTAAAAATTATCTAAAACACTGAAAATATAGCATTTGTCCATGTCCCCAGTGTCTAACGCTACATTTTAACATGAAAAATAATGTTTAAAATCCTTCAGAAATCATTTTATTTAGCATTTTTGTGTACCTCCATATCCCATCTGTGCTTTAAATACATTTATTTCAAATTTTAGTCGTGTCCCCAGGTTTTCACTCAGTCCTGTTACCCTAACACATTCCCCCCTCTAAAAAAACTGAGAAAATTCCACAAGACACATTTTCAACATAATATTGCAACATCTGGATCTTCTGAAATGACCGAAAGCATGTGGTCTCATTTTCTTTATATTTGATGATATTGTAACGGTGGCTGGGAGCGTAATTATAAATATGCCGTCCTGTTACCTAAATTATTTCTTAGAAGTTACTTGTTTATTTTAAAAATACAAATCTTTGGTGAATCACTATTTGCTGAGTATTCTCATAATATTAGCATGTACTCCATGTGGCTAGATTATATGCATTTGCTAATTTTATCCTAAAATCTCAATCCTGTTACTTTCAGTCCTGTTACTCATATACTCATATATCCTATACTTATATATAGAGTAAAAGTATCAGGAGTGAGTAGTGTCATCAGATTTATTAATGTAAATATTAGACTACATCCATAGATCCATAGATTTATCCTAGATAAATTTGAAAATGCATCTTTTTCTCAACGTTTTGGCCTTCGATCCACACTGAGACAATGCTTTTGCCCACAGAATACCTATGGTTGTTTCTGCATTGTTGTTTTATATTACATTCCTGCAAGTATGACAGAAAATGTACTTGAAATTTCTGTCCTGTGGCAATTATGTATTAGTCTCATATATGGAATGGCGTTTGAGTGTGAGCTGTGCTATTGGAAAACAATATCCACAGAAAAACTGAAAAGATATTATTTGTTAAGTTTATTATTTTTAATATCAATTTTATTTTAATATTGATTTTTTTTTTTTTTTTTGTTATTTATATCTTATTTTAATCAACCGTCCTCTACCCCTAAACATAACCCTAACAAAAACCTCTGCAGACCACTAGATTTAAATCTCATTATATCGGTTTTGGTAACAGGACTGAGAAAAATGTGTATTTTTTATTTTTATTTTTCTAGTGTAAAGGATGTTTTAGAATCTACAGTCTTAGAAATGTATGGGTTTTATTGATATTTTTGGTTCATTGAAGAACCTTCAACATCCATGGAATCTTTCCATTGCACAAAAGGTTCTTAAAAGGTTCTTTAGATTATTAAAATGTTCCTCACACTAAGAAAAAAAAAGTTATTTTAAGAACTGTTCACTTGAAGGTTCTTTGGGGAAAACAAAATAGCTCAAAAAAATCTTGGAACCTTTAATTTTAAGAGTATTCTTTATAGTGGAATCAAGTTTTTTAGATGCTCCTCATACTTAAAAAAGAGGTTATTTTATGAAAATCCCCTTTTGGAACTTTATTATTATTATTATTATTTTTTTTTCCAGTATAAAGGACCTTTGAAAAGGAAATATTTTATGGATGTTAAAGGATGTTAAACCATCAATACCAATAATAATAATACAAATAATAAAAAAAACAAAAAAAAAAAACTATTTCTAAGAGTGTAGCTGTTGGGACAGCACTTTTGTTATTTAAAGTGGTTAAAAAATAGCACTGATCTAAATGGAACTGTTTTCTTCTGTTTGACCAGCATTTATAAATGAGGGGCTACTACAAACAACATCTGACAATCTTTCCACTTGGACCGCTGCCACCTCCATTACCAACCCTATTACCACTGCAAATTCTACTACCACCCCTATTACCACTACCACCCCTATTACTACTGCCACCCCAATTACTACTACCACCCCAATTACTACCACCAATTACTACTACTAATTTATTATTACTACTACCAATTTAATTACCACTACCACTATTACTACTACCAATTTAATTACTACTACTAATTTTATTATTACTACCACCCCAATTACTACTACTACCACCAATTACTACTACTAATTTAATTACCACTACCACTATTACTACTACCCCTATTACTACTACCACCCCAATTACCACTACCACCAATTCTACTACTAATTTATTACTACTACTAATTTATTACTACTACCACCAATTACTACTACTAATTTAATTACCACTACCACCAATTCTACTACGACCCCTATTACTACTACCACCCCAATTACCACTACCACCAATTCTACTACGACCCCTATTACCACTACCACCCCTATTACTACTACCACCCCAATTACCACTACCACCAATTACTACTACCAATTCTACTACGACCCATTCTACTACGACCCCTATTACCACTACCACCCCTATTTCTACTACCAACCCAATTACCACTACCACCAATTCTACTACGACCCATTCTACTACGACCCCTATTACCACTACCACCCCTATTTCTACTACCAACCCAATTACCACTACCACCAATTCTACTACCACTCCTATTACTACTACCACCCCAGTTACCACTACCACCCCTATTATTACTACCAATTCTATTACCACCACAATTATCACTACTACCAATTCCACTACCACTAAATTAAGTGCTTCAACCACTTCGTCAACATCAAGTACCAGCCCTCACAAGCTTTTAACCACTTCTCAACCTACAGGTATGCATTACTGAAGAGTTCTCTTAAATTATAGCTTGTAATATAAGTAAAACCATTTTATGATTTGGTCAAGGATGACTTGCCGATATGACGGTTCCCAAAATGGTTTTGTTGCAGGTAATACCTGTTCAGAGGAAACACTCAACGGTTTGACCTTCCCACTCACTGAGATCGGTCAGATTAGTTATTCAACACAGCTTTGCCCTCCAGGAACAGCCAGTGGTATGTAGTATTGCAAATAAAACATTCATAAATACAAAAACATGATATATAAGCATTAATGGGAGGAACTAGATTGTAAAAAAAATATCTTGACAAACTATACAAAAAAAAAAAAAGAAGAAGAAAAAAAAAAGAATAATTTAATTAATTAATAAATTATAGTAATTTATGCATTAATTTATGTCAGAAGTACATATCTAAATATGCTAAACTGTAACTATTTGAGTTTGGGTATGTAATTTTTTTGGTTTGTGTTTCGTAAGTTAACATGTTTAACCAGTCTTGTGTGTCTTTTGTGTCTTTTGCAGCTGGTATTCCTATGGCCTCAGCTCAGTGTTTGTATTCAACACCTTTCCACACATTTGGTGGACTTAAACTTCTGGACTGTGGCTTAAACCTGGAGGTGTTCGAAAGCAAAGTCAACGTCTGTATTTACATCTTTGACATTTAAAAGGGGGCAATGGTTGACAATTTGAACAAATTCACATTCATTTTGAATGATAAAAGTTGATGCAAGTGTAATTTTAGTATCATTAGTTTTTATTAATATTTTGAATATTTAATGTTTTTATTATTCAATTTTCATTTTCACATTTAGCACTGTTAATTATTTTATGATGTTATCAATTTTTAATGTTAAAATTGCTGACCATTCTATACATTTCTTGCACAAAACTTTATTATTTGTATATTAATATTTTAAGTTCTTGGCAGTTTAATGGTGTAATTAAGAGTTTAATTACTGTCGGCAAATACATTTCCAAAAAACTGTCTGATGTAAAATGTATAATACTGTATATATCAACTGCATCCAGTTTACTGTAGTCATTATATAGTCAATGATTTGAACTCTGGCATTTTGAGTGCTTGTGACTAGACAACTGACTGGCACAATGGCTTTAGCTTTGATTGTTTTGTTTAGGGGACTCTGGAAGAGAATATTTACGTTGCCTACAGTGTCCAGATGCTCACGTCCAAACCCAAGCAGCTGACGTCCCACAACATCACCTCAGCTGCTACGACTGTCACTAATCTTCTGTCCGCCACCATGTTAAATGAGGTAAGAATGTACAGAAAACAAAATATGTTAGAATGTTTATCTGACAGTGTGAATAGACCAAACTCATTATGTAGAAATGTAATAATATTAATAATATATCTTTATTGCAGTCAGTTGCAGAGTCAATGGTGGCCACCATCAGTCAGCTCATGCACACTGTTAAAGACCAACACTCTGAAGACACTTATGTTGCTCTTGAGAGGTATTTACACTCCACACATACCTGTTCCACACAAACACAACACACATTATAATGTGTTATAATAACAAAACCACACATTTCTCTGTAAAGCAATTACAAGTAAATAAATAAATGTTTAATTATAAAACTTTTTTTTAAACAAATGTAAAAAGTTAATTTAATTATAGTGGCTAATTGAATTTAATGTTCAAATTACTCACCAAAGCTTTGGAAAAACTATAGTTACCATGGTAAAATGTATTTATTTTTTGTGCAAAACATTTTTTATTAAGATACAAATACGATTTTGTTTCTCCTTGTGAAAAAAATGTATATTAAATGTTATTATACAAAAAAAGTTACCAATAGTTACTTTGTTGTTGTTTTTTTTAGACAAAAAATACTGAGATGATTTATATATATACTTTGAAATGATAAAATTACAAATACACTTTGTAAACAATAGTTACCGTGATAAAATTCCTTTATTTTTGTGTAACGTTTTGTGTACAGTTTTTATTTATACAAAAAATACTTTGTGTGCTCATTGGGGAAAAATAAAATTTAAAATAAAATAAAATATTATTACACAGAAAATATTACTGAGTGCATTATTTATGTGTCCCTTTACAACATTTACATTTAGATATATTAATTACTCAACTAATTGCATTATATATATATATATATATATATATATATATACTTTATATTTGCATTATATATAGTGAGGAAAATAAGTATTTGAACACCCTGCTATTTTGCAAGTTCTCCCACTTAGAAATCATGGAGGGGTCTGAAATTGTCATCGTAGGTGCATGTCCACTGTGAGAGACATAATCTAAAAAAAAAATCCAGAAATCACAATGTATGATTTTTTAACTATTTATTTGTATGATACAGCTGCAAATAAGTATTTGAACACCTGAGAAAATCAATGTTAATATTTGGTACAGTAGCCTTTGTTTGCAATTACAGAGGTCAAACGTTTCCTGTAGTTTTTCACCAGGTTTGCACACACTGCAGGAGGGATTTTGGCCCACTCCTCCACACAGATCTTCTCTAGATCAGTCAGGTTTCTGGCCTGTCGCTGAGAAACACGGAGTTTGAGCTCCTCCAAAGATTCTCTATTGGGTTTAGGTCTGGAGACTGGCTAGGCCACGCCAGAACCTTGATATGCTTCTTACAGAGCCACTCCTTGGTTATCCTGGCTGTGTGCTTGGTCATTGTCATGTTGGAAGACCCAGCCTCGACCCATCTTCAATGCTCTAACTGAGGGAAGGAGGTTGTTCCCCAAAATCTCGCAATACATGGCCCCGGTCATCCTCTCCTTAATACAGTGCAGTCGCCCTGTCCCATGTGCAGAAAAACACCCCAAAGATGATGCTACCACCCCATGCTTCACAGTAGGGATGGTGTTCTTGGGATGGTACTCATCATTCTTCTTCCTCCAAACACGTTTAGTGGAATTATGACCAAAAGTTATATTTTGGTCTCATCTGACCACATGACTTTCTCCCATGACTCCTCTGGATCATCCGAATGGTCATTGGCAAACTTAAGTCGGGCCTGGACATGTGCTGGTTTAAGCAGGGGAACCTTCCGTGCCATGCATGATTTCAAACCATGACGTCTTAGTGTATTACCAACAGTAACCTTGGAAACGGTGGTCCCAGCTCTTTTCAGGTCATTGACCAGCTCCTCCCGTGTAGTTCTGGGCTGATTTCTCACCTTTCTTAGGATCATTGAGACCCCACGAGGTGAGATCTTGCATGGAGCCCCAGTCCGAGGGAGATTGACAGTCATGTTTAGCTTCTTCCATTTTCTAATGATTGCTCCAACAGTGGACCTTTTTTCACCAAGCTGCTTGGAAATTTCCCCGTAGCCCTTTCCAGCCTTGTGGAGGTGTACAATTTTGTCTCTTTGGACAGCTCTTTGGTCTTGGCCATGTTAGTAGTTGGATTCTTACTGATTGTATGGAGTGGACAGGTGTCTTTATGCAGCTAATGACCTCAAACAGGTGCATCTAATTTAGGATAATAAATGGAGTGGAGGTGGACATTTTAAAGGCGGACTAACAGGTCTTTGAGGGTCAGAATTCTAGCTGATAGACAGGTGTTCAAATACTTATTTGCAGCTGTATCATACAAATAAATAGTTAAAAAATCATACATTGTGATTTCTGGATTTTTTTTTTTAGATTATGTCTCTCACAGTGGACATGCACCTACGATGACAATTTCAGACCCCTCCATGATTTCTAAGTGGGAGAACTTGCAAAATAGCAGGGTGTTCAAATACTTATTTTCCTCACTGTATATAATTATTATTACTATCATTATCATTATTATTATGATCATCGTTAGGATGGATATGTTTAACTATTGCATGTGTATTATTTCTGCAGTCTTACAAAGACTTTGGAGGGTTTTGCTTTGAACATGAGTAACATTAACTGTAGTGTACTGGTGCAACCAAACCTAGCGGTGCAAAGCATCAGGTTGTCCAAATGGACCCCACAAGTGCAGTTCTACGCTGTAACAGGTCAGTACCAAAACCTCATATAAGGCTTCAAGTGTAATTATTATACATTTCTACTTCTTTAACTAAACTAAGCTGCATTTCACTAGGACTGTCAGAAAATTCCCCCGAAAGAATCGGTTTGGTTGCAAATGATGCTGATATGGCATTTTCTTCAGGACGTCCCATTGATCTCCTGTTAGATATCAAACTGCAGAATGATTCCCAGAAAGACTGGGGTACCATTTATGTTTCTGATCTCATTTTGAGGTACATAATTAATAGTCAAATTTTTGAATAACTTATTCCTTCTCTTTTCCCATAGGGAACAGAAATCCCAGTATTGGAGTGGTGCTTTATGAAAATGATCGTTTTTTCAACTCAAAACAATTTAAAAGTGAACTCGATACCAAGAGAAGGGTGGTGTCTGCCAGCCTCACAGACAAAAGCTTGCTTGATAACGTGGAGTTCACCATCAGGCCCAAGGTAAATGATCATCTCGTAATGATTACATAACATACAGCAGTTTATGAATCACTTGTGTTATTAGTCAATAAAACACCTACATATGAATTAACGTACAGTCAGTCGTTACCACAAAATAACTGGCCAAATAAATATACTGTAAATAAATAAACAAATATCAGAAAAACAGAAAAATGAATTATATGTAATTTATTTATTCATATATTTATTTTTCATATATAGTTTTCTGAATATTTTAATAAATTAATATATAATAATTAAAAACAATTCTACACACATGTATTTAAAATCATAATTGTAATAAATTAATATTTAGGATACAATAAATGAGGAATAAAACAAGCGGAGTATCTATTTACACTTAGTGCAAATAGCTCGCCTTGTTGGCAGAGGCTATTTACACTAACTCTGCCCACCAACGTGTGATAGTCAACATTATAAAAAACGGCTATGAATCAGCAGCTCCAGTGGCACAGATGGTGAAGCACGTGCCGTGGTCTTTTTGACACGATCAACCAGAGAACCTGCCTTTTGCCAAACTTTTTTCCCCTCCCTTTTCAAATCTCATATCACATCGTAAAGGCATTTATTTTTAATAAAAATTAAGGAAATAACCAAAAAGTTGAAAGTATCGGGAAGTGTTAGGATAGGTGTAGGAGGGCTTTATTGTACCAATAAGGTAGCATATCGCTAAAAATACTGCTATCTTCACTTAGTGTAAATAGAATCCATTGCTATTTGCACTTAGTGTAAATAGCATCTAATTGACTAACAGAATCTAACTGTGCCTAAAACAAGTTAATTATAATTTACAATTTTGTGTATTTTTGTATTCATATATGTAAGGGATAATCAACGGCTAGCCGTGCATTAAACGATTTTAATGCACGACGTGGAGGCAAAGAACCGACCGACGCGAACGGATAATCCGTTGATTATCCCGCTTATTCCATGGTCATTTGCCAAGTAATAGACAAGTTAAAACTTGATGATGTTATGGTTCTCTGTAAAAAATCGAACTGTACCGTTCTCCAACCACGGTTTGGCACGTGCAAGAAGATCTGCGCACTCATCTGAAGCGCGCAAACCTACGTCTCGTTTTTAAGTCTTGTCTTTGAATGGACAAATTCACACAAAAATGATGTCAAGATGCCTATTTTGGTAAGTATTCTAGGAGACATAGTCGGTTGAATGTACAGTATCAGTGTACTGGATCTGTGCATTGTCTTAAAGTGACAGCACTTTTTTTTTTTTATTGTTAATCAAACTACAAAAAACAAACACTCACTGCTCTTTATTGAATAGCTTTTGTAAATTTAATAACGATTAATCTTCAATTTATGCAGTCAAATATACAATGATATTTACCATTTGATTACTTTATTCAGTTTCTGTACCTAAAAACTAATGTTAGACCTACCTAAAAGCACTGTTTATTTTATTTGTATCTTTGCTCTATTGTATTTATTTGTGTTGTTGCTTGTAGTTAGATTATTTGTTCTTATTTTCTTTATTTTTATTTGACAGTATAGTACTTTTCCCCTAAACATAGCACATTTCGAACTGTACCGAAACTGTGATATAATATGTATAAATAACATACATGGATATACACACACCTATACATGGTGTCTTTATGTTTTCAGAATATATCCGGCTCGACTTCTTATGACTTTGCATGTGTGTTTTGGGACTATGCTCATAGAGACTGGAGAACAGAGGGTTGCGTCAAAATACACGATCCCAATGGAGTGCAATGTAAATGTAACCACACCACCAACTTTGCAGTTCTTGTGGTTAGTTTCACATACATGTTTGAAACAAACTACTTTAAAAGCTAGTGAGCTGTCTAGATAGACATGGGACATTATTTCCTATCCACCTTATTTTTCCCGTAAGAGCAGGCACATCCATTTGTAAATTTAATGTGTCTGGCTTCCGGTGTCATTCGCTTCCAGCTATTTTTTTCAAACTGGTCTTACCATATTATTTTAATCTATTATTTTAAAGGGATAGTTCACCCAAAAATGAAAATTATAGCATTAATTACTCAGCCTCATGTCGTTCCAAACCTGTAAGACCTCCGTTCATCTTCAGAAAACAAGTTAAGATATTTTTGATGAAATCTGAGAGCTTTCTGACACTCCCACAATCAAGGCACAGAAAGGTAGTAAGGACATCGTTAAAATGGTCCATATGATATCAAAAATATTTTGATTTGTGTTCCGAAGATGAACGAAGGTCTCACGGGTTTGGAACAACATGAGGGTGAGTAATTAATGATATCATTTTAATTTTTGGGTGAACTATCCCTTTAATTATGAACACACTTTGTTATTCTTCTCGTTATTTCCTTACACTTAAAGAGCAAAGGAGACACAACTCGTAACTGATTTCAAGAGAATCTGCCACTAAATTAACTCCATTTGTTATGTTAGCTTACCTGGTAGTTAGTAAAAATACAGCGCACTTTAATCTTTGGTTAATCTTGGTCATCTACATATATTTATTATCAAGATTTCTCTTTCTTTGTAGAGCTTTAGAGCAGACTACACTTATTCTGAGGCTTTAAACTGGATCAGCATTGTGGGATGCAGTCTGTCTATTGTGGGTTTGGTCCTCACTGCAGTTTATCAAATTAAGACCAGGTAAAAGCACTGAATATATTTAAGAATAAATGGATATTAAAGGGAGAGTTCACCCTCAGTTGCTGGTCCCCATTTTCCATAGTATGGAAAAAAGAAAAGAAAAACAAAACAAACACTATGCAAGTCAGTGGGGACCAACTGAAGGTGAACTATCCCTTTATTATACTGTACTGTATCAGGGTAAAATAATACTATGTCATTATACAGTTTACTTTGATTTCAAACTACTGAATGAACCATATTCATATATTGCAAAATTTAGGTAGGATGCAAGTTACATAATCAGATTACTTTTTTTAAGTAACTAGTAAAGTAACGCATTACTTTTTTTTAATTTAGAAGGAACTTCCGTCTTCAAAGAATACCATGGTGTTACCATGCTACACTGAGCAAAATAAGCATTTCTTAATCAGTACTTTTTGCCTTATTTTCCAGTAAAAATATTGAAACATTCTCAATCACGGTAAATGTATTTAGAAACAAAATTTCTTTAAACAGAATATATATTGATATGTTAAGCATATTTTCCCATACATTTACATTTTACATTTAGTCATTTTGCAGACGCTTTTATCCAAAGCGACTTACAATTTGGGGAATACATAAAGCGATTCATCTTGAAGAGGCAATCAGACAGACGAAGTGCTTGCAACACCAAGTCTCAGACATTGTTTAAATAAGTACTAGCTAGCAAGGGAAGGAATTTTTTTTTTTTTTTTTATGTGTAGGTTGAAGTCAAGTAGTGTCGAAAGAGATGAGTTTTCAGCTGTTGCTTGAAGATTGACAGGGATCCAGTACTCCGAATATGGGTGGGAAGATCATTCCACCAGCCAGGAATGGTGACCGAGAATGTTCTGGAGAGTGATTTTGAGCCTCTTTGTGATGGTACCACGAGGCGTCGCTCACTAGCAGATCTCAGACTTCTGGAGGGGATGTAGATTCTTAATAGTGAGTGCATGTAGGCGGGTGCTGAGCCTGTGGTTGTTCTGTAAGCAAGCATCAGTGTCTTGAACTTGATGCGAGCTGCGATTGGTAGCCAATGCAATGAGATAAAGAGAGACATTTATATTTTTAAGCATAATTGTAGCAATTTGTATAGTGATGTGTGCTGAAAAACACATTTTGCCAATAGTGTAAAAAATTAATGAATAAAATTCAAATACATTCTATATTCTAGTCATTTTATTTTATTTTTAGGGGTATCCAATATATTGGGACCGTATCTATACTGGATAATTGAACATTCATTTTTTTTAAATATTATTTTACAACACTGTTAAATGTAATCTTCAGCAAATCAATGAATGTTAATTTTTCATACTATACAATATAATATTGTGATGCTTAAATTTACTGTTATGAAAATTATTTAACTTTTTAGTGTTTTATTTTTCTGGTTTTATTAACCAGAAAAAGAAAATAATTATCAAGCATACTGGCCATAATTTATAGTCGGTGCATCTGTATATTTTTACTGGAAAACAAGATAAAATACAGATTTTTTTATTTTTTTGCAACATTTCTTGGAAGATCATGTATTTCTATTGTATAATGTCGATTCAAACTAATGATAATTCCATAGAACTGGTTTGCGGAACAGGCACAATTTAAGTGAATTGATTTTAAGGTTAATCCTCTTGATTTATTTTTTTAGGAAACAGAGAGGAGCTAACTCTACCATGCTCTTGGTGAACATCTGTTTGTGCATGACCACCTACTACCTGCTCTTCATTTTTGGGATCAACAACCCTGTCCAGAGCTCAAAGACATCTGTTTCAGAGCAGAACGTTATTCCTTCTTCAGATGTGCAGGAGAAGATCGATCAGGGTCCTTGTACGGCAATCACGGCCCTGCTGCAGTACTTCCTGCTGTCCACGTTCGCCTGGAACATCCTGTATGCGGCTCATGTGTTTTTCCTCATTAGAAACGCCCTCAACGGTCCGCCCCGAGCTTTCCGCACCATCGCCATGACCGTCGGCTGGGGTACATTTAAACACACGGATATTAGTCATGATTTGATTCTGTTTGTATAACTTGTAAATAAAGAATATATGGTATTTTATATTTAATAATAAAATTCTGACTGACACTGATGTCATGTTATAGTATGTCAATATTAAAAATCTATGCTATTTAGTTAATATATTAATATAACAGTAAATAAATGATCATTTTAAATGCTATATGTGAATTTAGGCTTCACAACATTATATCATGTACTTCAGTATGGAAAAGGATATTCTTTTTGAGATTTGCTAAAGATGACATTTTACTGTTATTCATTTATTGTTATTATTAAAGATGAAAAGCCTAATCCTAAAATAAAAAATTAGAAATGAGCATGAGGATGATAATTTCATTTATAACAATCTTTCTGATAAATCATATAATATGTCTAGGTCTGCCTGCTGTTATTGTCGGCATCTCGCTGTCCGCCACCTACAGCTTTAGGGACCCTTTAGGATATCGACAAGAGGAGTTGTAAGTGAAAAATTGCTTTTATCATTTTATCCACCTTATATTTCTCCACATCAGAAAGCTATTTCCTGTGAATGTGCGAGACTGAAATAACTAGAAGAAAAACGTTCAGTAAATGGTAAAACTACTTACACTACAAACCATAGTGTTTATAATTACAAAAATAATTTGATAACATTTCAGTCTGTTGCATATAAAGGGCTGTTATCATACTTTTAAACTGTTTTTGACACATTCAAGTTTTGCACATTCAAGTTTAAAATACCCCAGATGAAAATGTAACACAACATTGGTCATGTAGAACATTACTTACGCATTCCGCTGTATTTCACGTTCCTCTGTTTATTGTTGTAGTTGTTGGTTGGCGTCTCTGGACAAGGCGGGAAGGTTTGATCCGAAGCGGCCGATGTTGTGGGGTTTCTTGCTCCCTCTAGCGGTCATGTTGATTTTTAACACATCTTTGCTTGTCTACTTCTCTCAAACCATCTGCTGTGCGAATCCCAACCTCAAGAGGTACATAAGTAAACAGTGAAAACCTTAAAACAAGCATAAGGTTAATGAAAATTTAATTGCATGCTGTTAATAATATTTCTTTATACAACATAATCAGTTTTGGTTTTAAAATAGTGGGAATTCTTTCATGTAACCAGCCTATTTGAGGTGTAAATCTCTGATGTTTCATGGCAAACAAAATATTTGCAATTCCGTAATAGTTATTATTTTCTATATGATTTAAATGTTGATTTTGATTGTTTAGCTCAAGAGGGACACCTATGAAGAAGAAGATTTTGAGTAGTTTCTCTCTGGCTGTGGTGCTCGGTTTGTCCTGGGTCGTTGGTTACTTTGTGCTCATCACTCACGAGAAAACACTTTACATCGTTCTCAGTGTGGTCTTCTGTCTCTGCAACACCACACAGGTGCGTTATTACATTTATTATTATTATTGACAAACTGGCACTAAGGAGAGTAGGCTATTATATATTCAGAAAAGATTTTTGTTAGATTTATTCAAGCTGATTTTTTAAGATATTATGTATCTATGTCTAGCACTGATTGGTGACTGACCACTACATTTTCTCTCCTTCAAAGGGTGTTCAGATTTTCATTTTATTCACACTGCAGTCTTTTCTAAAGACAAGATCTCGATATAAACTGGATTCTAAGACTGAATCAAAGGGGGAGCCTTAAAAAATGGACACAAAAAGCAGAGGACAACAGACAAGATCATAGTCAATTCTTTTTATTACTATTATTTTATTTATTTATTTTATTTTAAATTACTGTATTTTTAGTGATAGAAAACCATTTGTCTGGTGACATTTATTTTAATTCAGTTTCATATCAAATGCATATTATACAAGTAAAGTTGATAGAACATTTCAGATATTATAATGCACAGTCCTTTAACATTTACTTTAGTCTTCAAATTGGACTTGCTTTGGGACAAATTATGTATTTAAATTTTCTTTCTAGTCATAAAAAATATTATCTGCAAATGTATGTGGTTTGTTTTATTTATTCTTTATTGCTTGCAAGGTTCAGCCAATGTTAAACTACAGTTAAAATTAAAATTTGTGAAGTGTATAAGATTGGTCTACTTGCATGCATTGTGTTTATGAGTAAAAGAGCCAATCCTTAATCGGTAAAGTCAGCGCGTCACTGCAGCTAGATGTGCCGGTTGCTATAGAAACAGTAAGTGCTCTGAGATGTGCGCCTAGGACTGGTTATGCGCATTGGCTGGTCTAGCCTGAGAAATAAGCTTGCTTTTTTAAACGCTATTTGAGCAAAATAAACAACATTTATGATACAGGTGTTGTCAGATTTCATCTGTGATTTCACATATGAAATTTAATCGTAAGCTTGGCGAACAGTTTTGGAGAATTTGATGTTAGTTACACGTTTCCTCCATGGCACCAGGAGGCTGAGGCCAGTACAGCGCACCAAGGTGCCCTCCTGGGAACTGGCAGTGGTTCTGGAGGCTTTGTGCAATGCTCCTTCGAACCCATTGAAGATGTCTCGGACAAGCTCCTCACACTGAAGACAATCTTCTTACTCTCATATCCTCTCTGAAGAGGATAGGGGATCTTCAGGCACTCGCTGTATCGTGCCTGGAGTTTGCCCCGGGCATGGTTAGGGCGTTTACCTGAGACCCGGGTATGTCCCTCAGGTGCCCACTTCTTTGCCAGGTTCTGTAGTATTGCAAGCCTTTTGCCCTCCTCCCTTCCAGGAAGCAGGCCAGGAAAAGACTCAATCTGCTTTGTTCAGTGTGAGCACTGGACACTTATGTTCACATAGCAGTGGCGTTAGGCAGATCAGTTATTCGTTTGCTTTGGCCTAAGAAAGGGGGTCCAGCGACCAAGTAAGCCATGAGTCGGTTCCCAAGTTCTCTCGTCTTGATGTGCTCGCCAGATACCCACCAGACAGTGACTTGCTCATATAGCGCAGTGGGAATTCTCGTTCCCAAAGTGTTCGACGCAGCTTGAGTTCCTGAAGGGGAACGTCTCGAGGTAACGAATGTAACCATGGTTCCCCGAAGGGAACGAGACGCTGCGTCTCCCTGCCATACTACCTGCATCCCTGCAGGCGCTCGCTTCCGCAGAAGCTAACAGATGCATTTGCTGGATGTGCTTTTATGCTTCCTGGTTGCTCACGCCACCCCACTCGTGACGTCTCGCTTCTCTATTGGACTGATAGAGGTTTATAACATTCGCATTGGCTATAATTTATACAATTATAATTGATATAATTTGAATTGCTAGCTTTGTAATCTCTGTCTGTTCCCACCACAATTCAACGTGCTGTTTACCCTAAAGTTGTATTCATAAGGGATTCATTGGGTCTAAGCACATCTAGGAAATGTAATCTCAATGATGAGGAACCAGTAAAGTAACCAGTAAAGTCCATTTACTAAAATTGTGTACAACCCCAATTCCAGAAAAGTTGGGATGTTTTGTGAAATGCCATAAAATCAAGAATATGCTATCTATTCATTCTCTTCAACCTTTATTTATTTGACTGTAGTACAAAGAAAACATTTCCAATGTTTTCACTGACCAACTTTTAAATATAAACAAATTTTGATTTTGATGGCTGCAACACACTCCAAAAAAGTTGGGACAGAGGCATGTTTAACTCTTCGTCCCATCAACTTCCCTTATAATTACGATGTTTCATTGTTTGGGAATTGAGGATACTAATAGTTAATGTTTTGCAAGCTAAATCTTTGTCCAATCTCAGTTGATGAAAGACTTCAGATGCTAAGAAGTCTGTGATTGTTGTTGTCTGATTCTCCTTTTCATGACTGGTCATACATTTTCAATAGGAGTCAGATCTGGACTGCAGGCAGGCCAGTCAAACACATTCACTCTGTCTCTACGAAACCCCGCTGTTGTAGCACATGCAGAATTAGAGCTGGCATTGTCTTGATCTAATAACCAAGGACTTCCCATGAAAGACATCATCTTGATGGCAGTATATATCTCTGTACAATTCCAATATATGCCTCCATGTCAATGGTACCTTCGCACATATTCCAGTCACCCATGCTCTTTGCTCTGCTGCACCCCCATACCATGACAGACATTTGCTTTTGCTTCTGTCGCTGATGAAAGTCTGGATGATCCCTTTGGTCTTTGGGACTGAGAACTCAAAATCCATTTTTCCCAAAAACAAGTTGAAATGTTGACTCATCTGAGAACAGCACACATTTCCACTGTCTTTTTGACTATCTGAGATGAGCTCTGGCCCAGAGAACCTGGCAGCATCGCTGCATAGAATTGATGTATAGCTTTCTCCTAGAGTAACAGATTCAAGTTGCATTTCTTGACATTAGTTTTCTGAAGTACTCCTGAGCCCATGTGGCTATATTTAACTCCACAGCTTGACGGTTTCTTATGCAATGTCATCTGAGGGCCCAAAGCCCAAACACATTCAACTGAAGTTTCCTGCCTTGTCCTACATGTACAGTAATTTCTCTGAATTGCCTGAATCTTTTCACAATATTACGTATGGAAGTTGGTGAAAGACCTAAATTCTTTGCAATTTTGCATTGCGAAATGTGATTTTTGATTTGTTTGACACTTCTCTCATGAAATTTGGCACAAAGTGATGAGCCATGATCCAGCTTTGCTTGCAAAGACTGAGATGCTCCTTTTATACCCAAACATGATACCTTGACCTATTACCAATTCACCTGCTTTCTGGATATTCAATAACCTTTCACTTTTATTTTGCCTCTGTCCCAACGTTTTTGGAGCCATCAAAATCAAAATGTGTTCATATTTGTTTTAATTAAAGTAAGAAAAATCTGATCACTTTCACTATGCTTTTAGCCCGGAGGTTAATACTGCTGAAATGGAAAGAAAAATCCCCTCCAACCTTTAAGCAATGGCTTAAGGACCTACTACATTATATGGCCTTAGAAAAAATACGGCACACTATAAGAGGCTGTACCAATATGTTTTATATTACTTGGCAACCTGTTTTAGATCACATAAAGAAGATGGAGCCCTCAGTTATCTCAGAGGAGTAGTACATTTTTTTTATATATATATTAGAAAGCTTAAATGTATAATTGTGCAACAGGGGGAATTGTTGTGGGTGCAATGATAGACCTTAGAAGTGCCAGGAGAGTTTTTAATATAACTCTTTAATATAACTGATTGGATTCGTCTGAAAGAAGAAAGTAATATACACCTAGGATGCCTCGAGGGTGAGCAAAACACAAGCTAATTGTCATTTTTGGGTTAACTGACCCTTTAAATAAATACATTGAAATCAACTAATGCTTTTTTTTTTTGAGGCTGTAATAATATGTAACAATTCTAAACAGCAAAAATAAATGTCAAGTAATGAGAATAAAAAAAAAGTAAATGAATATGTTGCAAATCTTATTTTGTGTTCAACTCTTTTTATAAGAAGCCATAGTTGTTGTCAGTTATTTAGAAGAATCATTGAGACATAATAATAATAATTGTAGTAAACAGGTGTCCAGCAAGAGCTCAGCTGCAGGCTACTAAATATTTACATACTATAAATTCAGAAGCGTTTCTTTATCATAATGGTTTTCTGCTTTTTGGGGTTTGGGCTTTTGGTCATTAGTTTGTGTTACCAGTGTAGAGCTGCGCCGTTAATTTGCCTGTTGTTCAATGGTGTATCTGAAATGCATGAATGACAGTGATTTGCATACAAGGCTCACTTTGAATAACAAAATGAAGTTGAGAAAAAAGTAATTTATTTTTAAACGTTTGACACATGCCAATCTTTTAAACAATGCAGTGTTTATTTTCACTTGAAATCAGTTTGTTTGGCAATGGCACAACGCACGCATAGTCGTATTGTGATATTAATAACGTGTGCGCGCCTGCTTTGAATCTCTCCAGAATATTAAACAAAGATTTGTTCCTATGTAAACCGATGTTAGGTTGTGTATACAAATGTCAAATTATTCACATGATATCATCATTTACTCACTCGCATGACATCCCCAGATGTACAGACTGACTTTTTTGTTTTTTAGGATGTTTTCTTCTAAATAAAGAGGTCATTTATATCTGGGATGCCATGAGTTTGAGTAAATGATGAGACAATTGTAATTTTAGGGTGGACTATCCATTTAAGATAGCCTATATTTTTATAATTACAACTACAGTTTTATTGAGACTAGTTACTAAAGCCTAGATATGTATACTTATCAGGTCTGCCATGTAGGAAAATTAATACGACCTGCCCGACCCAACATGTTTCTTGTGATTTTTGGTTTTTGCAAAACATTGCACGTTACCGTGTCCACAAATCTTTTTTTTCCCCCTTGAAAATGCAAATATATCATGTCAAACTCAACACCTGAGATCCTCCTACATAAGTCATAAACAGACATTTTTGAGAACAAGATCTGGATCATTAATGGGACGATGATGGATCACTTCATGCTGCTGCTCATATTTCTTTCAGGTAAGGGATTCTTGTAACATTACAGGTTAACTTTCAGGAAAATAAATGTAGGGCATTATTATTTTAAGTTATACATTTATACAGATCTAATCCCCCCATTCAGACTTTCAGCCATCCTGAACAATATATTAATTAAATATCAATATCATTTATATATATCATCCTACTTTAGATTCTGGTATAGGAGGCCCACCCATAATAATACTGTCTGAAACTGCAGATAAACTCACTTTGGTTTCCCAAAGAACCTTTTTTTTATATAGTGTGAAAAACTATTTTATAATCTACACTCTTAAAAATATAAGTACTTTATTGACATCTTTGGTTCCATGAAGAGCCTTTAATCTGGAATCTTTCCATTGCACAAAATGTTCTTCGAAGTGGAAAAGGTTCTTTAGAATATTAAAAAGTTCCTTACACTAAGAAAAAAAGATTGTGCTTCTAAGGACTGTTCACTGAAAGGTTCTTTTGGGAACAACTACAACAACAAGGAAAAAAGGGTTCAAAAATGTTCTCTGAAAGGTTGCGAAACCCAAATTGGTTCTTCAATGGCATCACTGTGAAAACAGTGTAAAAATCCTTTATTTTTCAGTATAAAGAACCTTTTCTGCAATGAAAAGGTTTCATGGATGTTAAAAGTTCTTCATGGAACCATCAATGCATCAATAAAGAATCTTTACTTTTCAGAGTGTAGCTGTCAATAGGCACTTTCACACCGTGTAGTTCTAGGAACTTTGTTCTAGGAACTAGACAGCAGGGTCGTTCCTAGAAAACCATTTTCTTCCTCGGGCCATTTTCCTGGTTGTATTCACACCGGCAGCAGGAACTCTGAAGCGGCCAACAGCTACATCTTTATTCGCAGAATTTACAAATATCAACAACCGGTTAACGGAGGACGCCATGATCGGAGCTGTTTTTGATTGAATATAAATGCAAAATTGATTGAAAGAGCATGACAATCTGACAAAATCTCCTATGACAACTTGCAGTGTTATCATCGAGGCTGAGAAAATAACACAATGCTGCAGACAACAGGTTAATGCCGTTATCGCTGTTTTCCATGTTCGTGGAGAAATTATTTTTACATGGCTTTTCAAAAATGCCGGGTAGCCAATCAGCGTACGCTTACATCACTGGTAGTTTCTGTAGAAATGTTGTAGACCCTACTCTGAAGTAGGAGCTAATTTAGTTCTCCCAAATGTAGTTCCTAGTTGCTGTGGTGCGAACACGCCAAAAAGCGTACACTTCCACCAATAGTTCTAGGAACTATGAAAAGGTTCCTCCAGTGCGAAAGCACCTAATAGGACAGGGTTCCCATTATTTAAAGTGGTTTAAAAAACAATATACAAAATCATATTGTACCAAAAAATATAGTGCATATGAATGAATGAATGAATGAATGAGGCATTTATATAGCGCTTTTAATGTGTATTGCAATACACCCAAAGCGCTTTACAATCATGTGGGGGGTCTCTCCTCAACCACCACCAGTGTGCAGCATCCACTTGGATGATGCGACGGCAGCCACAGGACAACGGCGCCAGTACGCTCACCACACACCAGCTACAGGTGGAGAGGAGAGAGTGTCGTAGAGCCAATCAAGTGGATGGGGATTATTGGGAAGCCATGATAGACAAGGGCCAGTGGAGGGAATTTGGCCAGGACACCGGGGTTACACCCCTACTCTTTACGATGAGTGTCATGGGATTTTTAATGACCACAGAGAGTCAGGACCTCGGTTTAACGTCTCATCCGAAGGCGGTGCTTTTTACAGTATAGTGTCCCCGTCACTATACTGGGGCATTAGGACCCACACAGACTGCAGGGTGAGCACCCCCTGCTGGCCTCACTAACACCTCTTCCAACAGCAACCTAGTTTTTCCCAGGAGTTCTCCCATCCAGGTACTGACCAGGCTCAGCCCTGCTTAGCTTCCATGGGCAACCAGTCTTGGGCTGCAGGGTGATATGGCTGTGGTAGATAGTGCATATCTAAACTGAATTGTTTTCTTCTATTTGAACAGCGTTTCCATATTCCACAATACATGAGGAGATAATATTTGGCACCCAGTCCAGGTCCACCCCTATTACCACTACTACCCAGTCCAGGTCCACCCCTTTTACCACTACTACCCAGTCCACGTCCACCCCTATTACCAAGTCTACGTCCACCCATATTACCACTATTACCCAGTCCACGTCCACCCCTATTACCACTACTACACAGTCCACGTCCACCCCTATTACCACTATTACCCAGTCCATGTCCACCCCTATTACCACTACTACACAGTCCACGTCCACCCCTATTACCACTATTACCCAGTCCACGTCCACCCCTATTACCACTTCTACCCAGTCTTTGTCCACCTCTATTACCACTACTACCCATTCTACTACCATCCTGACTACCAACACATTAAGTACTAAGACCACCAGGTCACCTACAACTACCATTTCAACCACTTCATCAACATCAACTACCAGGCCTAACCCACTTTTAACCACTTCTCAACCTACAGGTATGAATTTCAGAAGAGTTCTCTTAAATTCTGGCCTGCAATAGAATTAAGACCATTTCAAGTTTTGGCTGAGGATGACTTATTAGTTTCGTTGCAGGTAATACCTGTCCAGAGGAAACACTCAATGGTCTGACCTTCCCACTCACTGTGATCGATCAGATTAGTTATTCAACACAGCTTTGCCCTCCAGGAACAGCCAGTGGTATGTAGTATTACAAATGAAACAGTAATAAATACAAAAAACATGATATATAAGCATTACTGGAAGGAACTTAAAAAAAAAGAAAAGAAGATCAGATCTCAGCCATCAGATCTCAGATAAACTATACAAAAAATAAATAAATAAGTGAAGCAGTAATTTACAGTACAGTAATTTAATTTGTGTCATAAGCAGATCTGCCAACCTATTCGCATTTTGCAACGGGTACGCATTTTGACCTCAAAGTACATTGGTACAATTTGCCACTCTAAAGTTTACTCCAGAGTCTAAACTATGCAAAAACCTGGTGATGCGTCTATCCGCACGTGGTACTCAAAACAAACAACAGAAAAAGATGAAGAGTTCAACCAATTAGAGTGTTATTTCCCCGTGTTTTGCAATTTCCCCCACAACATCAGAGGAATGTTAGAGAAATAACTTCAGCCCTGATCTGATGTGGCTTCTTATCACAGAATGACGCAGAAATATATATATTTTTTTACTGTAAATAAATATACTGTAAATAAGATGACCGTCATAGACTGTCATTTAGTTCGGCAATGCTTGACGTCACTTCAAAGTAAACGAGAGGCGTTGACGCCGACACCCCCTGTGAACGTACCGTTAGGGATTTCCTGGAGCTTCATGAGTTCTATTACTTCTGTGATGCATATGTGGATTTTCTGCACGAGGGTGCCCTCTGGCTTCCAGTACATTACATGTCTATAGCACTAAATAGTGGCCAATCCATAAAAATAATACTTCTCTCAAAAGAAATTTGAAGTATACATATGATAATCCATGTTTTATACAGTGTGCAGAAGTGTACTGCAGTTTTATTTAAAATAGTATTTAAAAATTGCAAAAAAGAACTTTGATGTGCCAAACCATCAGAACCAAACCGAAAACTGTGGTTAAAAAACTGAGGTATTTATTGAACCATGGGCTAACTGTATTGTTGCATCCCTACAGTTTACTGGAAAAATATTTAACCGCACCCCCCCAACACTGATGGTACTCAAAATATTTTTTCAAGGTTGGCAGATTTGCAGAGGTACATATCTAAATATGCTAAACTGCAAGTATTTGAGTTTGGGTATGTCATTTTTTTTTTTGGTTTGTATTTTGTAAATTAGCATGTTTAACCAGTCTTGTGTGTCTTTTGTGTCTTTTGCAGCTGGTATTCCTATGGCCTCCGCTCAGTGTTTGTATTCAACACCTTTCCACACATTTGGTGGACTTAAACTTCTGGACTGTGGCTTGAACCTGGAGGTGTTCGAAAGCAAAGTCAACGTCTGTATTTACATCTTTGAAATTTAATAGGGGCAATGGTTGACAATTTTTAACAAATTCACATTTATTTTGAATGACAAATGTTGATGCGAGTGTTGTTTTAGTGTCATTAGTTTTATTTATTTTAAATGAATTTTTATTATTACATTTTCATTTTTGTATTTAGCACTGTTAATTGTTATATTCATTATATTATATTATCCATTTTTAATGTTAAAATTGCTGCCCATTCTATACATTTCTTATAGTTCATGGCAACTTAAGAGTTTAATTACATTTTTTATGCAAAAAAAGAAATATATATATATATATATATATATATAGTTCATATATTTGTAGTAGACTTCAAAGTAAAATTAATAGTCAATGGTTTGAACTTTGGCATTCGGAGTGTATTTTAAAGTGCTTTTGATTAGACAACAGATTGGCACAATGGTTTTAGCTTTGATTGTTTTGTTTAGGGGACTCTGGAAGAGAATATGTATATTTCCTCCAGTGTCCAGATGCTCACGTCCAAACCCAAGCAGCTGACGTCCCACAACATCACCTCAGCTGCTACGATTGTCACTAACCTGCTGTCTGCTACCATGTTAAATGAAGTAAGAATGTAGAAACAATAAAATATGTTAGCATGTTTGTATGAGAGTGTGACTAGACCAAATCATTATGTAGAAATATAATAATATTTTAATTAATTTTAATAATATATCTTTTATTCAGTCAGTTGCAGAGTCAGTGGTGGCCACCATCAGTCAGCTCATGCACACTGTTAAAGACCAACACTCTGAAGACACTTACAATGCTTTTGAGAGGTATTTACACTCCACACATACCTGTCCCACACAAACACAACACACTTTGAATGTCTTATAATAACAAAACCACACATTTCTGTGCAAAGCATTAATGTTTAATTATATATAAATTTAAATATAATGGCAAATGAAATGAAATTAGAATGTCAAATTTGTCACCAATATATATATAAAACCTGTTTGCAATGTTACACTTTCAGATAAACATCATTTACTATTTTTAATAATTTTTTCCCCCTTGTGTGGACAAAATGTAATTTATGTAATTTAACTTAATTTTTATTCATATTATTTAATTTTAAATTAAATTACTGAATCAATAGTTACCATGGTATTTTTTATTTGTATTTTTTTAGTTTTTGTGTAAATCTTTTTAATACATGAAATAAATCGAACAAAAACTCAGTATTTTAAGTTACTTCAAAATTACAATATTACTAATAAGCTTCGGAGACAATAGTTTCCATGCTAATATTAATTTATTTTTGTGTAACATTGTGTGTATATTTTTATCTATACAAAAACAAATAAACAAAAAAACTTTAAGTGCTCTTTGAAAAATAAATAAATAAATATTATTACACTAAAAAAATTACTAAGTGCATTATTTATTTATTTGTCCCACATTTACATTTAGATATGTTAATTACTCAACAAAACTTCGGAAAAAATAGGTACCAGTCTTGAAGGTACCAGATGTGTAAAACATTAAAAATACTGAAGAAAATGATTAAGATTTGTATTATTATTATTGCTTTTATTGTTATTATTATTATTATTATTATCATTGTTAGGATGCATATGTGTTTAACCTTTGCATGTGTATTATTTCTCTAGTCTCACAAAGACTTTGGAGGGTTTTGCTTTGAACATGAGTAACATTAACTGTAGTGTACTGGTGCAACCAAACCTAGCGGTTCAAAGCATCAGGTTGTCCAAATGGACCCCAAAAGCGCAATTCTACGCTGTAACAGGTCAGTGCCAAAACCTCACAAAGCTTCAAGTGTAATTATTATACATCTGTGTTGATATCACAAAGTACAGTGGCTGAGAGAGCTCAACTCGCTGCAACTTCAGAAAACAAATGCAAATAGAAAAAGCACCAGCAAATTAAGAAATCTTCTTTATCAGTTTGACAGCACATGCGCTGCAGATACTCACAACACAACCAAAGAAATGCACTGCAAATACTCACAACACAACCAAATACAGGACAACAAAATTACCTCAACACAATGAAAAATAACCAGGGTTTTTTTTTTTGTGGCGTATTGATTACCATTTGTATAACCACAGTTGTACAATGCCATACCATGGTTAGGGTAGTAAATCCATGGTTAATTTGTGCATGGTTACCATGCCGAAACTATAGTAACCATTTATTTATTTATATAATAAATGTATTTATTAATGAATTAGTTCACGTTCAAGTTCATTTATTTATGAAGCACATTTAAAAACAGCCACAAGACTGACCAAATGCTGTACATAAAAATCAAACCATAAACACATAAAACAGAAATAATAAAACATTTTAATTTAAAGACCAAAAGGAATGACAGATAAACATTCTGAAGTCAGAGTAATAATCAATGTAATGAGAATATTAGTAGGCCAGATCGAACAAGTGTGTTTTTAAAAGTGACTAGAAAATGGATAGGGAAGGTGCCACTCTAATCTCAATCGGCAGATGGTTCCATAACCGAGGCCCAACCACAGAAAAAGCTCGATCCCCTCTACGTTTAAGTCTGGACTGTGGGACTAAAAGGAGATTCTGATCACTGGATCTTAGACTTCTAGTGGGAGTATAAAAATGCAGCAGCTCTGAGAGATAACTAGGGGCTTGGCTATGTAAAGATTTATACACCAGTAAGAGAACTTTAAAATAGATTCTAAATTGAATAGGCAACTGAATGCATTGACTTTGAAATACCGCAATATGGTGAGTTGCAGTAATCTAAGCGTGAAGTAATAAAAGCATGGACAGCCATCTCTAACGTTGTAACATTTAAAAAGTGTTTGATTTTAGACAGCAAGCGGAGGTAAAACCTAGAACTAATTCCAGAAGAGATATGTTTATCCAATTTTAATGACTCAAAATGGACACCCAGATTTCGCACACGAGAAGGTCTGAAGGCTGATAAACTGCCCAGATCTAGGCTGGTAACCTGAGAATGATCAGTAGGACTGAAAACAGTCACCTCTGTTTTATCTTCATTTAACATTAAACAATTTTGGGCTGGCCAGATTTTGACCTCGTCTAGGCACCTTACTAAAGTACTAAGTGCTGAAGAATCACTTCTCTTACTAGGTAAATAAATCTGGGTATCGTCAGAAGAGGTGGGTAGAGTACCCCAAAACTGTACTCAAGTAAAAGTACTTATATAAATATTTACTCAAGTAAAAGTAATAGTCTGAATAGTTAACTTGAGTAAGAGTAAAAAAGTATCGGATAAAAAAAAAAAAACTACTCAAATAGTTAGTTAATAGTTATTTCGGATCATATACTACTGTACTGTATATCTATAGTCTATTTTTATTTAGATATATAGATAAAATGTATGTAGTGTGTGTGTGTGTGTATATATATATATATACACATTTCTTATGTGTATATATATATATATATATATATATATATATATATATATATATATATATATATACAGATTTTTAATGTTTTTTAATGTCGTTTATTTCTATTCATCAAAGCATTCTGAACAAAATGTAACAGGTTCCAAAAAATATTAAGCAGCAAAACTGTTTCCAACACTGGTAATAAATCAATACATTAGAATGATTTCTGAAGGATTGCATGACTCTGAAAACTGGAGTAACAGCTGATGAAAATTCAGATTTGCATCACTGAATTAAATTATATTTTAAAGTATATTAATTATGTATTATATATGTGTATATATATATGACATGGAGAAGAGTGAAAACTCCTCACATGACCGCTACCGAACATAACGAAGCAAATGCACATTGATGGATCTTCTTCCGTATGTGCTGCAAAATGTAAACAAATGTATATTGTGAAAATATCAATATTAATTGTGTCTAGGCAAAAGCATTCATCCTGGAACAGGTTGCGTGCCGCTGCGCAGAGCTAACGCGGGTTTGGTGGGTGTTCATTTAATACTCTGTTCAACAAACTGGTAATGGCATAGTGGTATCGTGTAAGCTACTGTAATCGAATGTAGACTATCTATACCTGTGGAACCATAGACAGTACATGCGGTGTTCATCTAATAAAGATCTTCATAGCAAGGAAACAATAGTGTTTGCAGATTTGCTTTCAATTGACTGTAGATCCAAAGCCATGCCTTCAACGCTCTTGATGTTACAACTCTGAGTGAGAACCGCTTCAGACGACTCCGCGCGTGCGGCACTGAATGAATCATTCAAACTGATTCGCGAACCAATTCACTGGTTTGATCAAGCCTTTGAACAGAATTGACTCAAAGAATGAATCAATTGTAAAAATGAAGAGACACCCCATGCCATCTTTGAATGGAACCCAGAGGAAGCATGTACAGGGAAAAAAGGGAGGGTGCCAGTATCGAGCCTTGAGGGAGGCCACGGGTGAGATAAGCAACAAAGGAAGAGAAGTTACCTAATTTGACAAAAAAAATTCTGTCAGATAAAAATGACTGAAACGACTTAACGACCTTTTAGGCCCACGTCTGACTCTAATCTAGATATCAGAATAGAGTAGTCCACAGTATCAAATGCTGCTGATAAATCTAAAAAAAAAAACAGGACCACAGAATCACCAGAGTCGGTAGCTAAAAGGATGTCCTTTAACACTCTGAGAAGGGCCGTTTCAGTACTATGAGCAGATTTGAAACCAGATTGAAAAATTTCAGAAATACATTTACGATTTAGAAAGAACCTGCAGTTGGTCAAACACAATTTTTTCTAAAACCTTTGAGATAAATGATAAAACAGAAATGAGATGGAAGTAATTCAGAATAGAAGGATCTAGTGAAGTAATTAATTTTAATGCATAGGCTATGGTTAATTTTTTTAAGGGAAGTTGTAAAAGTTAGCCCGCTTACATAACCTTTCACAGTTACAGACAGTAATTGTGTATTTTGTTAGCTTATTTAGGTTAATAATGTCCAAAAAAAAAAAAAATCTAAGGAATTGTATGATCAGGATGTTAAAATAAACAAAAATCTCACCTTTTAGAGCAAGCATTGATAGATATATCCAAGCCATGTTCATCACTTTGCTGTTCCCTTAAACATTTCCGATGTGCTCTGCACCAATTTGCAGCACCTTCCTGTTTTTGTTTGTGTTGTGAGTATTTGCAGCGTGTATGTCTATTTGTTTGTGTTGTTAGTATTTGCAGCGTATTTCTGTTTTTGTGAGTATTTGCAGCACCTTCCTGTTTTTGTTTGTATTGTGAGTATTTGCAGCACGTTTTTTTATTTGCTCGAGCATTTGCAGCACGCGTGTTGTCAAATTGATGAAGATGTTTTCTTGATTTGCAGGTGTTTTTTTCTATTTGCATGTGTTTTTTATTTTATTTTTTTATTTGCAGCGGGTTGAGCTCTCTCGGCCACTGTAAGAAAGACATTTCTAAATCTTAAACTAAACTGAGCTGCATTTCACTAGGACTGTCAGACTATTCTCCCGAAAGAATCGGTTTGGTTGCAGACGCTGCTAACATGGCATCTTCTTCAGGACATCCCACTGATCTCCTGTTAGATATCAAACTGCAGAATGATTCCCAGAAAGACTGGGGTACCATTTATGTTTCTGATCTCATTTTGAGGGATGTAATTAAAAGTCAAACTTTTGAATATGATTTTCCCTCTCTTTTCCCATAGGGAACAGAAATCCCAGTATTGGAGTGGTGCTTTATGAAAATGATCGGTTTTTCAACTCAAAACAATTTAAAAGTGAACTCGATACCAAGAGAAGGGTGGTGTCTGCCAGCCTCACAGACAAAAGCTTGCTTGATTACGTGGAGTTCACCATCAGGCCCAAGGTAAATAATTGTAAACTCATAATGATTAAAATATAGCAGCTTCTGAATCACTTTTGTTATTAGTCAATAAAACACCTACATACAAATTAACGTACAGTCAGTTGTTACCACAAAATAAACCCTATCAAGGTGATGAGGATCAGGTATGACTGGTTGTTATATTATCCTGCTCATTTGCAGCAACTTGCCCCCAATCATACAGTATATATATACTGTATATACATACATACAGTATTGTTCAAAATAATAGCAGTACAATGTGACTAACCAGAATAATCAAGGTTTTTAGTATATTTTTTATTGCTACGTGGCAAACAAGTTACCAGTAGGTGCAGTAGATTCTCAGAAAACAAACAAGACCCAGCATTCATGATATGCACGCTCTTAAGGCTGTGCAATTGGGCAATTAGTTGAAAGGGGTGTCTTCAAAAAAATAGCAGTGTCTGCCTTTGACTGTACAAACTCAAAACTATTTTGTACAAACGTTTTTGTTTCTAGGATTTAGCAATCCTGTGAATCACTAAACTAATATTTAGTTGTATGACCACAGTTTTTAAAACTGCTTCACATCTGTGTGGCATGGAGTCAACCAACTTGTGGCACCTCTCAGCTGTTATTCCACTCCATGATTCTTTAACAACATTCCACAATTCATTCACATTTCTTGGTTTTGCTTCAGAAACAGCATTTTGATATCACCCCACAAGTTCTCGATTGGATTAAGGTCCGGAGATTGGGCTGGCCACTCCATAACATTAATTTTGTTGGTTTGGAACCAAGACTTTGCTCGTTTACTAGTGTGTTTGGGGTCATTGTCTTGTTGAAACAACCATTTCAAGGGCATGTCCTCTTCAGCATAGGGCAACATGACCTCTTCAAGTATTTTAACATATGCAAACTGATCCATGATCCCTGGTATGCGATAAATAGGCCCAACACCATAGTAGGAGAAACATGCCCATATCATGATGCTTGCACCACCATGCTTCACTGTCTTCACTGTGTACTGTGGCTTGAATTCAGAGTTTGGGGGTCGTCTCACAAACTGCCTGTGGCCCTTGGACCCAAAAAGAACAATTTTACTCTCATCGGTCCACAAAATGTTCCTCCATTTCTCTTTAGGCCAGTTGATGTGTTCTTTGGCAAATTGTAACCTCTTCTGCACATGCCTTTTTTTTAACAGAGGGACTTTGTGGGGGATTCTTGAAAATAGATTAGCTTCACACAGACGTCTTCTAACTGTCACAGTACTTACAGGTAACTCCAGACTGTCTTTGATCATCCTGGAGGTGATCATTGGCTGAGCCTTTGCCATTCTGGTTATTCTTCGATCCATTTTGATGGTTTTCTTCCGTTTTCTTCCACGTTTCTCTGGTTTTGCTCTCCATTTTAAGGCATTGGAGATCATTTTAGCTGAACAGCCTATAAGTTTTTGCACCTCTTTATAGGTTTTCCCCTCTCCAATCAACTTTTTAATCAAAGTACGCTGTTCTTCTGAACAATGTCTTGAACGACCCATTTTCCTCAGGCTTTCAAATGCATGTTTAGCAAGTGCTGGCTTCATCCTTAAATAGGGGCCACCTGATTCACACCTGTTTCTTCACAAAATTGATGACCTCAGTGATTGAATGCCACACTGCTATTTTTTTGAACACACCCCTTTCAACTAATTGCCCAATTGCACAGCCTTAAGAGGGTCCATATCATGAATGCTGGGTCTTGTTTGTTTTCTGAGAATCTACTGCACCTACTGGTAACTTGTTTGCCACGTAGCAATAAAAAATATACTAAAAACCTTGATTATTCTGGTTAGTCACATTGTATTGCTATTATTTTGAACAATACTGTACATACATACAGTATCTCACAGAAGTGAGTACACCCTTCACATTTTTGTAAATATTTTATTATATATTTTCATGTGACAACACTGAAGAAATGACACTTTGCTACAATGTAAAGTAGTGAGTGTACAGCTTGTGTAAAATAATGTAAATTTGCTGTCCCCTCAAAATAACTTGACACACAGCCACAAGTGTGTCTTGCCTACAGTCAAGCATGGTGGTGGGAGTGTCATGGTCTGGGGCTGCATGAGTGCTGCCGGCACTGGGGAGCTACAGTTCATTGAGGGAACCATGAATGCCAACATGTACTGTGACATACTGAAGCAGAGCATGATCCCCTCCCTTCAGAGACTGGGCTGCAGGGCAGTATTCCAACATGACAACGACCCCAAACACACCTCCAAGACGACCACTGCCTTACTAATGTAGCCGAGGGTAAAGGTGTAAAGGTGATGGACTGGCCAAGCATGTCTCCAGACCTAAACCCTATTGAGCATCTGTGGGGCATCCTCAAACGGAAGGTGGAGGAGCGCAAGGTCTCTAACATCCACCAGCTCCGAGATGTCGTCATGGAGGAGTGGAAGAGGACTCCAGTGGCAACCTGTGAAGCTCTGGTGAACTTCATGCCCAAGATGGTTAAGGCAGTGCTGGAAAATAATGGTGGCCACACAAAATATTGACACTTTGGGCCCAATTTGGACATTTTCACTTAGGGGTGTACTCACTTTTGTGGCCAGCGGTTTAGACATTAATGGCTGTGTGCTGAGTTATTTTGAAGGGACAGCAAATTTACACTGTTATACAAGCTGTACACTCACTACTTTACATTGTAGCAAAGTGTCAGTTCTTCAGTGTTGTCACATGAAAAGATATTTACAAAAATGTGAGGGGTGTACTCACTTCTGTGAGATACTATATATATATATATATATATATGAATATTTCAATAAATTCATATATAATAATGAAAAAAATGATACACAAACATATTTAAAATCCTAATTTTAATAAATTAATATGTAATAATTATTTAATAAATTAGGAATAAAACAATATATTTAGTCAACTAGCTAAAATTGCTGAGTGCATTTCTAATTAATTTTAATAAAAATTTTATTGTAGTATAATAATTTATTATTTTCGTATGTTGCAATTTTTTGTTTTCATATATAGACTTAGTTAAGGATTTTATGTAGGAATAAATAACTAAACTAATAAATAACTTTTAATTAATTTATTTATTTTCTGTTAGGATGGATATGTGTTTACCTTTCCTGTGTGTATTTTATCTGTAGTCCCATATGTTCAGGACTTTCCACAGCTCTATGTATGTGATATACAGTAGTCAACATTTGAAGTGGATCAAAAAAATGTATCACAGTTGTCCTAAGACAAGAATGCATTTTAGTTTTAGGACAACTTTGATGAAAGGTTTTGATCCACTTCAAATGTTGACTAGTGTGTTATGTCTTTATGTTTTCAGAATATATCCGGCTCGACTTCTTATGACTTTGCATGTGTGTTTTGGGACTATGCTCATAGAGACTGGAGAACAGAGGGTTGCGTCAAAATACACGATCCCAATGGAGTGCAATGTAAATGTAACCACACCACCAACTTTGCAGTTCTTGTGGTTAGTTTCACATACATGTTTTAAATGAACTACTTTAAAAGCTAGTGAGCTGCCTAGATAGACATGGGACATTATTTCCTATAAAAACTTTCTATATATGCAGTAAATAATGCTCCTTGTGTAAAGGGCACAGGACACATGTCTCGTAACTGATTTCAAGAGAATCTGCTGTTAGCATGATGCTAAGCTAACTTCATTTGTTATATTAGCTTATAATGTTGTAGTAAAAATACACAGCACACTTTTATGTTTGGTGAATCTATTGAGATTTCTCTCTATCTTTGTAGAGCTTTAGAGCAGACTACACTTATTCTGAGGCTTTAAACTGGATCAGCATTGTGGGATGCAGTCTGTCTATTGTGGGTTTGGTCCTCACTGCAGTTTATCAAATTAAGACCAGGTAAGAGCACTGAATGCACTGAACAGAATAAATGGACCTTTACTGTACTGTAGCATGGTAAAATAATACTATGTCATTATAGTACAATACTTTGATTTTATACTATTGAATGAACCTTGCAATATTCCCGTCTACTTCATAGAATACCATGGTATTACCATGCTACACTGAGGAAAATAAGTCAAGTCAAGTCACCTTTATTTATATAGCGCTTTTAACAATACAGATTGTGTCAAAGCACTTAACAGTATCAAATTGGAGGATAGCGTGTCAGTAATGTATAATGATAAGATTAAACACTCAATTTTCAGTTAAAGGCATTTCATTATTGAATTCAGAGATGTCATTGTCTAGCTCAGTTTAGTTTAAAAAGTATCTGTGAAATCAAATCGGCGATAATCGCTAGAAATTAAGTGTCCCCAACTGAGCAAGCCAGAAGCGACAGCGGCAAGGAACCAAGACTCCCTCTGTGACAGAATGGAGAAAAAAAAAACTTTGGGAGAAACCAGGCTCAGTCGGGGGGCCAGTTCTCCTCTGACCAGACGAAACCTGCAGTTCAAAAGTTTATATTTCTATTTTTTATTTTGTTGCAATTTCTAACAATAGTAGTATTATGTAGTTAGGTATTTTATTATATTTTTAGTTGTTTTGTTATATTTTTAGTTTTATTGTATTTTAGTCGAGGTCTTCACTGGGGATATGTCTCTGGGGCTCATCTAGGTGTCCTGGTCTCCGCTGACGATCAGGGCTGTAGACATCATCTCTTGGTGCTGATCCACCATCTGATCGGATACGGACTGAGAAACAGAATAGGAAAGAAACAGACAAATATTAGCGTAGATGCCATTCTACTTACGATGTAACGAGTACATTGTGTGTTATGGGGAGTGTTCCCGGTTCCGGTTGATCTAATTAATGCAGCCTTTAATGGATCTTTAAACGGATCCTTTAACGGGTTTGAATAATAGAAGCGTATTAGTGTGTTATGTGTAAGCCAGGCTAAAGAGATGGGTCTTTAATCTAGATTTAAACTGACAGAGTGTGTCTGCCTCCCGAACAGTGTTAGGTAGATTGTTCCAGAGTTTGGGTGCTAAATAGGAATAGGATCTGCCGCCCACAGTCGATTTTGATATTCTAGGTATTATCAAACGGCCAGAGTTTTGAGAATGCAGTGGACATGGAGGACTATAGCGTGATAAGAGCTCGCTCAAGTACTGAGGAGCTAAGCCATTCAGGGCTTTATAAGTAATTAACAAGATTTTAAAATCTATCCGATGTTTGATAGGGAGCCAGTGCAGTGTTGACAGAACTATATGGTCATATTTCCTGGTTCTAGTAAGGACTCTAGCTGCTGCATTTTGGACCAACTGTAGTTTGTTGATCAAGCGTGCAGAACAACATCCCGATAAAGCATTACAATAGTCTAACCTTGAGGTCATAAACGCATGAATTAACATTTCTGCATTTGACGTTGAGAGCATTGGTCGCAATTTAGATATGCTTTTGAGATGAAAAAAACACAGTTTTACAGATGCTAGAAACATGGCTTTCAAATGAAAGATTGCTATCAAACAGCACACCTAGGTTCCTGACTGATGAAGAAGAATTGACAGAGCAGCCATCAAGTGTTAGATAATGTTCTAGGTTATTACATGTGGGGTTTTTAGGTCCGATAATTAACACCTCTGTTTTTTCAGAATTTAGCAGTAAAAAATTACTCGTCATCCAGTTTTTTATATCAACTGTGCATTCCGTTAGTTTCTCAATTTGGTGTTTTTCACCGGGCCGCGAAGAAATATAGAGCTGAGTATCATCAGCATAACAGTGAAAGCTAACACCATGTCTCCTGATAATATCTCCCAAGGGTAACATGTAAAGCGTCAAAAGTAACGGCCCTAGTACTGAGCTTTGAGGTACTCCATACTGCACTTGTGATCGATATGATACCTCTTCATTCACTGCTACGAACTGATGGCGGTCAGATAAGTACGATTTGAACCATGCTAAGGCGCTTCCACTAATGCCAACAAAGTTTTGTAGTCTATTCAAAGGAATGTTGTGGTTGATAGTGTCGAACGCAGCGCTAAGATCCAGTAGAACTAATAAAGAGATACAACCACGATCAGATGATAGAAGCAGGTCATTTGTAACTCTAATGAGAGCAGTCTCAGTACTATGATACGATCTAAATCCTGACTGGAATTCCTCACAGATATTATTTTTCTCTAGGAAGGAATATAATTGTGAGGATACTACCTGTTCTAGTATCTTTGACAGAAAAGGTAGATTTGAGGTCGGTCTGTAATTAACTAGATCTTTGGGGTCAAGTTGTGTTTTTTTAATGAGAGGCTTAATAACAGCCAATTTGAAGGTTTTGGGGACATATCCTAATGACAATGATGAATTAATAATAGCCAAAAGAGGATCTATGACTTCTGGAAGCAGCTCTTTTAGTAGTTTAGATGGAATCGGGTCTAACATACATGTTGTTGGTTTAGATGATTTAACAAGTTTATAGAATTCTTCCTGTCCCACAGTAGAGAATGAGTGGAATTGTTCCTCAGGGGATCTATAGTGCACTATATGATGCGATACTGTAGCTGACAGCTGCAAGGATACAATTTTATCTCTGATAGTATCGATCTTGGAAGTGAAGTAGTTCATAAAGTCATTACTGCTATGCTCTTGGAAAATGCCAACACCTGTTGATGCTTTATTTTTCGTTAATTTAGTCACTGTATTGAATAAATACCGAGGGTTATGTTTGTTTTCTTCTAGAAGAGACGAAAAGTAATCAGATCTAGCAGGTTTTAATGCTTTTCTGTAGGATAGGGTACTTTCCCGCCAAGCTAAACGAAATACCTCTAATTTAGTTTTCCTCCAGCTGCGCTCCATTTTCCGGGCTGCTCTCTTTAGGGCGCGAGTGTGCTCATTATACCACGGTGTTGGACTCTTATCCTTAATCTTAAGCAACCGCATCTAAAGTGCTAGAAAAGAGAGAGTCCATAGTTCCTGTTACATCATCAAGTTGTTCTGAGCTATTGGATATGCTGAGGAACTGAGATAAATCAGGAAGATTATTTATAAAGCAGTCTTTTGTGGTAGAGGTAATGGTTCTACCATATTTGTAACAAGGAGTTGGCTTTACAGCTTTAGCTATATGGAATATACAGGAGACTAGATAATGATCTGAGATATCATCGCTCTGCTGCCAAATTTCAACGCCACTGACATCAATTCCATGTGACAGTATTAAATCTAGAGTATGATTTCGACAATGAGTAGGTCCTGACACGTGTTGTTTAACACCAATAGAGTTTAGAATGTCTATAAATGCTGATCCCAACTAATCTTTTTCATTATCAACATGGATATTAAAATCACCAACGATTAGGACTTTATCTGCAGTCAGCACTAACTCCGATAGAAGATCAGAAAATTCTTTAATAATAAGCCTTTCTTAATCAGTATTTTTTGTCTTATTTTCCAGTAAAAATATTAAAACATTCTTAATCAATGTGTTAATGTATTTAGAAAAAAATGCTAATTTGTTGACATAGAATATATATTGAAATAAGTATATTTCTTCATACTTTATTTATTTATATTTTCAAGCATAATTCTAGCAATTTTAAGTGATATGTGTGCTTAAAAATCCCATTTTGTCAATGTAAGATCAAATTAAATAATAAAATTCAAATTCATTCTATATTCTAACCATATTATCTTTATTTTATTTATTTATTAATTTTTTTTGGGGGGGGGCATATCTATATTAGATAACTTAACACTCATTCTTCCACTGTTAAATGTAATCTTTAGCAAATCAATGAATGTTAATTATTCATCATACTATACAATATAATGTTGCGATGCTTAAATTTACCTTTTGCATTTAAAATCATTTCCCTTTTTTTGGGTTTTATTTTTATTTTATTTGGACAAAATAGTATAGAATATAGTATATCTATACAAAATAGTATAGACAAAAATACAGATTTAACTTTTTTTTTTTCTTTTTTTTTCCTGCAACATTTCTTGCAGATCACGTATTTCTATTGTGTGATGTACTGCAACTAATGATAATTCCATAGAACTGGTTTGCGGAACAGGCACAATTTAAGTGAATTGATTTTAAGGTTAATCCTCTTGATTTATTTTTTTAGGAAACAGAGAGGAGCTAACTCTACCATGCTCTTGGTGAACATCTGTTTGTGCATGACCACCTACTACCTGCTCTTCATTTTTGGGATCAACAACCCTGTCCAGAGCTCAAAGACATCTGTTTCAGAGCAGAACGTTATTCCTTCTTCAGATGTGCAGGAGAAGATCGATCAGGGTCCTTGTACGGCAATCACGGCCCTGCTGCAGTACTTCCTGCTGTCCACGTTCGCCTGGAACATCCTGTATGCGGCTCATGTGTTTTTCCTCATTAGAAACGCCCTCAACGGTCCGCCCCGAGCTTTCCGCACCATCGCCATGACCGTCGGCTGGGGTACATTTAAACACACGGATATTAGTCATGATTTGATTCTGTTTGTATAACTTGTAAATAAAGAATATATGGTATTTTATATTTAATAGTAAAATTCTGACTGACACTGATGTCATGTTATAGTATGTCAATATTAAAAATCTATGCTATTTAGTTAATATATTAATATAACAGTAAATAAATGATCATTTTAAATGCTATATGTGAATTTAGGCTTCACAACATTATATCATGTACTTCAGTATGGAAAAGGATATTCTTTTTGAGATTTGCTAAAGATGACATTTTACTGTTATTCATTTATTGTTATTATTAAAGATGAAAAGCCTAATCCTAAAATAAAAAATTAGAAATGAGCATGAGGATGATAATTTCATTTATAACAATCTTTCTGATAAATCATATAATATGTCTAGGTCTGCCTGCTGTTATTGTCGGCATCTCGCTGTCCGCCACCTACAGCTTTAGGGACCCTTTAGGATATCGACAAGAGGAGTTGTAAGTGAAAAATTGCTTTTATCATTTTATCCACCTTATATTTCACCACATCAGAAAGCTATTTCCTGTGAATGTGCGAGACTGAAATAACTAGAAGAAAAACGTTCAGTAAATGGTAAAACTACTTACACTACAAACCATAGTGTTTTTAATTACAAAAATAATTTGATGACATTTCAGTCTGTTGCATATAAAGGGCTGTTATCATACTTTTAAACTGTTTTTGACACATTCAAGTCTTGCACATTCAAGTTTAAAATACCCCAGATGAAAATGTAACACAACATTGGTCATGTAGAACATTACTTACGCATTCCGCTGTATTTCACGTTCCTCTGTTTATTGTTGTAGTTGTTGGTTGGCGTCTCTGGACAAGGCGGGAAGGTTTGATCCGAAGCGGCCGATGTTGTGGGGTTTCTTGCTCCCTCTAGCGGTCATGTTGATTTTTAACACATCTCTGCTTGTCTACTTCTCTCAAACCATCTGCTGTGCGAATCCCAACCTCAAGAGGTACATAACCGAACCGACAAGTAATGCTCCGGGTTTAAAACAAGCTCAGGGTTAATGTAAACTTTGATGCTGTTAATAACATTCCTTAATACAACATAATCAGTTTTGGTTTTAAAATAGTGGGAATTCTTTCATGTAACCAGCCTATTTGAGGTGTAAATCTCTGATGTTTCATGGCAAACAAAATATTTGCAATTCCGTAATAGTTATTATTTTCTATATGATTTAAATGTTGATTTTGATTGTTTAGCTCAAGAGGGACACCTATGAAGAAGAAGATTTTGAGTAGTTTCTCTCTGGCTGTGGTGCTCGGTTTGTCCTGGGTCGTTGGTTACTTTGTGCTCATCACTCATGAGAAAACACTTTACATCGTTCTCAGTGTGGTCTTCTGTCTCTGCAACACCACACAGGTGCGTTATTACATTTATTATTATTATTGACAAACTGGCACTAAGGACAATATTACATAGTCAGAAAAGATTTTTGTTAGATTTATTCAAGCTGATTTTTTAAGATATTATGTATCTATGTCTAGCACTGATTGGTGACTGACCACTACATTTTCTCTCCTTCAAAGGGTGTTCAGATTTTCATTTTATTCACACTGCAGTCTTTTCTAAAGACAAGATCTCGATATAAACTGGATTCTAAGACTGAATCAAAGGGGGAGCCTTAAAAATGGACACAAAAAGCAGAGGACAACAGACAAGATCATAGTCAATTCTTTCTTTCTTTCTTATTATTATTTTATTTATTTATTTTAATTTAAATTACTGTATTTTTTAGTGATAGCCATTTGTCTGGTGACATTTATTTTAATAAAATTTAATATCAAATGCATAGTCTCATACTCATATTGTACAAGTAAATTAGATAGAAAATGTCAGATATTATAATGCAGACAGTCCTTTAACCTTTAGCTTTTGATTAATATTGAACTTGCTTTAGGACAAATTATGGATTTAAACTTTCTTTCTATTCATAAAAAAATATTATCTGTAAATGTGTGTGGTTTGTTTTATTTATTCTTTATTGCTTTCAAGGTTCAGCCAATGTGAAACATCACATAACTACAGTTTAAAGTAAAATTTGTTATTATTAACACATTGTCGGCAGGTTCCACAAAGGCAAGTAGAAGATGTAATCTAATAAAATCTAACAGTATTTTTTAAAAAGAAAACAAAAAGGCACAGGAGAGCAACATAGAAGTAACAGGACAAACCAACCCCAAACATAGACAAGATCTTAACAAACCAGGTGATTTGTTAAGATTTAATGAAGATAGTTAAAAGGATAGTTCATCCAAAAATGAAAAACCTGCCATCATTTACTCACCCTCATTTGTTCCAATTCCTCTGTTGAACACAAAAGAAGATATTTTGAAGAATGTTGGTAACCGAAGAGCCATTGACATCCATAGAGGTTTTTTTTTTTTTTTTTTCATGCTATGGAAGCCAATGGCTATCAGCAACTGTTTGATTACCAACATTCTTCAAAATACAGTAAAGAAACAGACGAAAATAAGCATGGTAAATAATCATTGCATGTTACTGCATGCAAATAACAATTTTTTTTAGAGTGTAGGAAACCAGGAACAAGGAACTCACATAGAACAGGATGAAAATAATAGCAATATAAAAGACAATGAACACACATAACTCATATAAATCTTGAATTGCAGCTGTAAACTAAACAGCAGTAGGCTATATAAAAAAAATAAAAAAAATCTATCCTGATGGTAAGATATGCAGGGGTTGGACAAAATAAATGTGAACACCTGAGAAATAGGCAATATTTAATTCAACCTTTCTTAGATTCATACAACTTTTGAATAGTTTTCAGTTGAATGTTGTCTTTAAAAACAGCTGTTGCTTTAACAAAATTGAACAGGGGATTGGCTTCTCGCTCTTCTTTCCAAAACTGTCCACAGTGGTTTGATAATATAAACGCCAGGTGATTTGTCTGGCCAGGGCAGATGTTGAAGTTCATCTTGGTGCTCCAGATTTTGACACCAGCCTTCATGCATTTTAGCACTGGTGTCTGTGATTAAAGTTTTAGCAGTTGCAGCTCTTTCATGGATGTTGGCTTTGTGAGGTTCTCTGTGGTTGTTGTTTTTTTGTGTGTGTGTGTGTGTAAAAGAGGTCTTCAAGATGAATATTGAGGTTTGCTGTCACTTAACTGCAGTAGTTCTGTGTTGTTTGGACCCAATCCTTCTTCGTGTTGGATGGTCCTTGTCATCCACTTTCAGTTTTCAACCTCTTTTTTTTTTTTTTTGCAGATGAAGTCTTGCCATGCTTTGTCATAATCATAAAGACTGTTGTTCTTAAAACATCAAACAATTGGACTGTTAAGGTTACAAGTGCTCCTGCTAAACGGGCTCCCATGATTGTTCCTTTTTGGAAGTCTGATAAGTCACACATTCACCCTCGGCTTGAGCTAAACACTGCTGAACACAACTTATATTACATTGTTATACAAACTAGAGAATATAGACAATGGAAACATTAAATATAATAGCAATAGTGCTTTTTCACTGTATTCTACTAAATTTTATTAATCCCATAATAATGGGTCTTCACATTATTTTGTCAAACCCTGTATGTGCTGTGTGAATAACACTGAGTAATATGTAATATGCTATTACTGTGTAGTGCTGTTGTCTATTTAGCTTCTCATTACCGTTAATTTGATTGTAAATGGATGGTTGTTTCCATGACTGATGGACTTCCCACTCCAGCAATGATCCAGCCCTGCCTCTGCTTTATAAACCAGACAACATCAAGAGTTCATTTTATGAATGTCATATCAAATACATGTGAAATGGACTACTCTCTGCTGCTCTTAATCTTTACCTCAGGTAAGGTGTAAAATTTGATGTGGATTTATATGGATTTGTTTAATTTAAACAATTTTCACTCAGAAACTGCTAGTGACTTTCTCAAATAAATACGAAGTGTAGCACACTTTTATCAATTTTGAAGTAGAAAATAATATTTTCTTGAAAATTTCTTGAAATAATTTGAATAAAGTTTTGAGTATATTAATTATAATTAATAATGAGTATATTTTAAACAATATCTTGTAATTATTATTATTTAAAAATGATCAGGATATTGTTTCTCTTTCATGATTGTAAATGTTTGGTGCTTTATCTGAGTTTGTACAGTAATGCAAAACACTTGCTATGTTTTGTTTCTCTCTCTACCCTGTTTGCACCAC
This sequence comes from Onychostoma macrolepis, assembly GCF_012432095.1. Taxonomy (NCBI): domain Eukaryota; kingdom Metazoa; phylum Chordata; class Actinopteri; order Cypriniformes; family Cyprinidae; genus Onychostoma; species Onychostoma macrolepis. Next base: position 26,103,508 of record NC_081176.1, on the reverse strand, counting down.
TTGCATTCCTATTTGCATATCACAGTGGTGTGCAACCATTGTGTTACTAGCTGTCATATTGGCATTATATGGGGGAAAATGTGCGCCAACATTTAAAAAAAGTATTTGTAAAATATCACTGAACATTTAACCATATACGTAAACTTCTTACTGAAGGTAGTTTTTGTGTATATATGTATATTGAAGGTAGTTTTGCGTGTGTGTGTGTATATATATCCGAATTCTGGAAATATTGAATTTCAAAAAATAATTTCAAATCACATGAGCCAATATTTTATTCACAATAGAACACAGATAACATAACAATTTTTTAAGAAATTTTACAATTTTATGCACAAAATGAGCTCATTTCAAATTTGATGCCTGCTACAGGCCTCAAAATAGTTGGGACGGGGACATGTTTACCATGGTGCAGCATCTCTTCTTTTCAAAACAGTTTGAAGACGTCTGGGCATCAAGGTTATGAGTTTATGGAGTTTTGGTGTTGAATTTGGTCCCATTCTTGTCTGGTATAGGTTTCCAGCTGCTGAAGAGTTCGTGGTCAGCTTTGACAGATTTTTCATTTAATGATGCGCCAAATGTTCTCTATAGGTGAAAGATCTGGACTGCAGGCAGGCCAATTCAGCAACATATGCTGAATATGCTCTTCTACTACGAAGCCATGCTGTTGTAATAGCTGCAGTATGTGGTTTTGCATTGTCCTGCTGAAATACACGTAGTCTGGAGGGGAACATATGTTGCTCAAAAATTTTTATATACCTTTCAGCATTCATAGTGCCTTCCAAAACATGCGAGCTGCCCATACCGTATGCACTTATGCACCCCCATACCATCAGAGATGCTGGCTTTTGAACTGAACTCTGCTAACACGCCGGAAGGTCTCCCTCCTCTTTAGCCCGGAGGACACGGCATCCATGATTTCTAACAAGAATGTCAAATTTAGACTCATCTGACCATAGAACATTTTTTCACTTTGAAACAGTCCATTTTAAATTAGCCTTGGCCCACTGGACACGACAGCACTTCTGGGCCATGTTCACATATGGCTTCCTTTTTGCATGATAGAGCTTTAGTAGGCATCTGCAGATGGCACAGCTGATTGTGTTTACCGACAGTGGTTTCTGGAAGTATTCCTGGGCCCATTTAGTAATGTCAATGACAGAATCATGCTGATGAATGATGCAGTGTCGTCTGAGGGCCCGAAGACCACGGTCATCCAACAAAGGTCTTCGGCCTTGTCCCTTACGCACAGAGATTTCTCCAGTTTCTCTGAGTCTTTTGATGATGTTATGCACTGTAGATGATGAGATTTGCAAATCCTTTGCAATTGACGTTGAGGAACGTTGTTTTTAAAGTATTCCACAATATTTTTACGCACTCTTTCACAGATTGGAGAGCCTCTGCTCATCTTTACTCTGCCTCTCTAAGACATCCCTTTTATAGATAATCATGTTACAGACCTGATGTCAATTTACTTAATTAGTTGCTAGATGTTCTCCCAGCTGAATCTTTTCAAAATGTCTTGCATTTTCAGCCCTTTGTTGCCCCCGTGCCAACTTTTTTGAGAACTGTAGCACGCATCAAATTTGAAATGAACTCATTTAGTGGATAAAAGTGTAAAATTTCTCAGTTTAAACATTTGTTATGTTCTCTATGTTCTATTGTTCCATGTGATTTGAAAGTCTTTTAGTTTTCATTTTATTAAAATTTAAAAAAACGTCCCAACATTTCCGGAATTCAGGTTGTGTGTATATATATATATATATATATATATATATATGTGTGTGTGTGTGTGTATGTGCTCTTCTCTCCCCTACTAATTTGACTACATAATGTACAATACCAAACAATATAAACAAATAAAAACAAATTGCATGTAGGGTACTCTGTAATATATTTGTATATACAGTGCTAAAAAAAAACACAAAAAAAACACAGTTACTATCTGATCTGACCCATAGAAATGACTTTTGGTGTAATGGTGTAATAATTTAGGGCCATAAAATCCCAATACAATACAAAATATTAAACAATAAAAAAACAATATCAAACTTAAATAATGTACATTCATTTCATTCATTGAAATAAAAAGAGTTTGGTCACTTTTGACTGCAATGCAAGCAGCACCAGAGTGTTAAACTATAAAAGAGTACTCCACTGAGAGATAAGCCTATATATGAGGAAATATCATATTGTGTTAAAAAGTAAATAACACAGCACATGAGAACAGTTCCAATCTCTATTTTTATTTGAGCTGCTTCTGATAAAGCACATGGTTCACATGCCTAACAATGCTCCTTTGCTGTTATAAATTCATTATAAACATCTTGGGGCTTATTGCTTTAATAAACTCACTCATACTAAAAAAAAAAAAAAAAAATTCCAAAATGTCATTCAAATTTGAAAAATTATCAGTCTCCTTGTTCCTAATAATGAACATTATGCATAAGAAACTCTTATAGTATGAAATGCAGCAGTATTTAACTGATCAACAATAACTATCTACATATGAATCAAACTCACCGAGACTGCCAACACTTTCTTTTCTACAGTATGTGTTTACACACAAAACATTTAGAAAAGTGAAATTGTGCCATAAATTCTCTGACCTGTCTTGCTTGCATTCGAGACAGTGACATGAGCTCCACTGACAGTCTTCACTCCTATTGGTTGTTATTCCCAAAAGTTGCTCAGCATTTGCAAAAAGCTAAACATATGTCGCCTACAACCTGTCGCCAATCACTGTCACTCATATCACTGAAATTAAATAATGGATCAACAATGGATCATGGGTTTTCCTGTTTAAGCAGTCGGTTCTTGGCTAAAATATAAGTTGGCATGCTGGACCAGATTTAGCAAGACTAAAGGCAAGTTGTCACAGTTTGATACTTTTGTCTGACGTTTTGTCTCTGTAAACAGCCGTTTTTGAGCAGACATGGTGTCTCAATAATTCCAACAACAGCATCAGTACAACATTCAGTCCCCTGCCCACAACAGTGACCACACAGAGTCTATTGTGTGAAAACAAGGGTATCACACAAAACGGGATCTGCTTCTGCCCAGATGATTGGACTGGAACTACCTGCAACATTCGTAAAACCCATTTAAAACATTGCATGACATACTGTATAATAATCGTGTAAAAGGTCTCAAGGTTACTAACAGACTTGTTCCTTTTTTTAAAGCAAATTTCTGCCCTGAAAACACCTTCACAGCAACTATGAAATTAACCTTTCCAAAAACTGTCTTAGGCCAGTTTGCTTCCTCCGTAGAGCGATGTCCATCAGAAACAACAAATGGTAAATAAGTCTCTCTACTTGCTTCCTTTTTATTACAATATGTACTCAAAGTATGCATGTATGATTTTTTTTTCTTCAGCTGGCATGCACCATGCTTCAGCCCTTTGTAATCTAATTACTCGCTTATTCAGTACTCCAAAAATTCTAAATTGTAGTTTGACCCTGGACACCATTCATACATGGGTATGTAATCTATGCCTAATGATTGTAATATATAAAACATATTTTCCTCAAATGAATGCAGAAACAGTCTGATTTCATAACATATTTTTATTTTTTTAAATCAAGATTTCTGGAGCTACTCTGAAAAAAAAACAGGACTTATCCTCCAGTACCCAAATCCTCACATCTATACCAGAACGGCTAACACCCCACAACATCACAAATGCAGCTAAAATAACCCAGGCCCTTCTCTCTGACCCACAAACTACGGTACTTAATAAGCCTTAATCAGATATTAGAATTCAAAGTTACTTGTCATTATTTTACCCAGCACTGTACTGTATAACTAACCTAATACTACTGTAGTTACACCTTAAACACAGAACGCCTTTATTCTCACCATCTGCATGGCCATAAATGAAGTGTTTAAGGTGTATTATTAGTATTTTCTTAATGATCACTAATACAATTAACTAAAAGATGGAACAATTCAAATGCATTAAATATATTCTTAACAAAACATAAAAAGGTGTCATAATAGCTGTACAATTAGTCAGTTTAAAAGAACAGTTGCAAAAATGTACACCCTTGATTACATTCAACAAATATGTAATATTCTAGTACTTAGTATAACTTTAAGTATACTACTCTGACCTTTCTTGGCATCATCTTTAACTGTCTGACCTCCTTAACACCCTGATCTTTAATGGGAAGTTTTGCTCAACTTAAACACTTGTCCACAGAAGGTTATTCACCTCGGAGGAATGCATATAAAGTAGTCATTATTATAGGCGCCAATCCCACGGGTGCAAAAAACAAAAACAAAAAAGCTTATTTAGTAATTGATCAAGCAGACTTGTTGCAACATTATATCTTCGTATATCTCCAAACAACACTAATATGCCTTCAAAGTAAATAGTAATTGCTGAATTGGTTAAGTTTCAAATGCAAATGATTAGTTGGAAAATATAGTAAGTCGTTATTTACTCTTCATTCTCTCTTCACTCTGTTTACACAACTTGTATATCCAAATGTTTTTTTCTTAATTTGCATGTTGTCATTTCCATATGCAGTGTAAACATTGCATGTCAGTGTCAGATCTTTCAGTCTTCACATGAAATAGACAGATACACTAATTTGACTAATCTAGGTACAGCACGCACACTATAACTTCATTTAATACTAAATACCGTCCACAGTTGCCTTGAGAGACATTTTCTTCTTCATTGTGCAGGATATTGCAGTATCAGCAGTCGCCACAGTCAGTCAGCTCCTGAGCGCAAGTCATGAGAAGTACTCTTCTGTCGACCATGAAGCAATTTCTCAGTAACAAAACATTTCACACTCGCTGCTTCACCACTGACATACAGTACCATCTAACAGTATATTATGCAGAACATGAGCACTATTTTTGTCTGACTTCAGATTGTGTTTGTTCAGACTAACACAGACTCTACAGACACTCTCTCTGCGTGAGAAACCAAATCCATTGTTAGTGCAACCGAATATGGCAGTGCAGTCACTGAAGGGAGAAACGACAATAAAAAAAGTGCAATTAACCTCTTATAAAGGCAAGTGTTTGATCTTTTCACACAAATATTAAGCAGCACAACAGTTTCAACATTGATGTTTCTTGAGCAGCAAATCAGGATATTAATGATTTCTGAAGGATCATGTGATAATGATGCTGAGAATTCAGCTTTGCATTATAGGATTAAATTGCATTTTAAAATATTTTAAAATAGAAAACATCTACAATATTACTGTTTTAACTATATGTTTGATACTTATCTTCATTTTTCTAGGGCTGAATGATGCCTTTTTACCAGACAGAATAAAACTGTATACAACAGAGAGTGAGATTTACAACGATAAAGTTGACCTTCAAATGAATGTCACATTCAAAGGTAAAGCTAGATTCAAACTCTGCTTTATAACTACTTCTCCTCTTCTTGTACTTTGTAATTCTTCCACATGAAATGATCTGTTTAGAATGATATTTTAATATTTCATTTTTTTCTGTAGATTTTAGTAAAGATGTTGGGTTTGTCCTCTATAATAACGATCAGTTCTTCAAGTCAAAAAGCTTTCGACCTTCTCTGGATACCAAGAGAAGAGTGATATCCGCTAATCTTCAAGACAATTCTGAAATTGAAGTTTGGTTTGCAGTCACATCTTCGGTGAGCAGCAAGTCCAACATCACACTTCCCTCTCAGCATGGTTTTAATTAAATTAGAAAGTACACAAAGTGAAATGTGAATAACATTTTTTTTTTTTTTTTTAATCTAAAGAAATTTTTCCCACCATAAAATACCTTTTGTGGGATGGAACGATTGCAAGGATGTTAAAGGTCCTTCATGGAACCATCAATGCCAATAAAGAACTTTTATTTTTAAAGGGGTCATGAAATCAATATTTGCATATACTGTATATTATAGGAGGTTACTCTACAATAAACACACACTGCAAGTTTCAGAATTCATAACTAACTTCCCAGTTTAAAAATATAAATCAACCTTTCTGATACACCCGGATTTGTCACCCCTTAAAGGATAGTTCACCCAAATATGAAAATGACGCCATGATTTACTCACCCTCAAGCCATCCTTGGCGTATATGACTTTCTTCTTTCAGATGAATAAAGGGCTTCTGCAGCGAATCAATGCATTTCTGTGTGAAAAATGTCCATATTTAAAACTTTATAAACCCGCAATTTCTAGCTTCCTTTAACTGTTGTATGCATACTCACGAGACAGTGGCGTTCGAGCGGATAATGTAGATTTCGATATAAGCCAAGAGGGGACCGGTTTTCTTTGCTTGGTTCTCATGAGACCAGCTCATGTTTGTTCATCAATCATAAGAGTGATATGCTGTTAGATAAAGATGTTTAGGAAGGCAGTCAAACTGAGATTGGCATAGCCTTTCTGAAGGTCTGAGTATTAGAAATGCATGGCTGAAATGGCTAAAGACACAAAGCGTGGTGTTGTTAATAAGCTCAGTACATATCCAGATCAGAATGTTTGCATGAGTTGAATATTTTTATTATGTGAGTTGAACATTTTTTTACTGTTTATGTTACTGTTGCTATCATTAACCCTTCACACAATGCCATTTATTGTCACTGTGATGGCAATGTTTCAATTTTATCTGCCTTGGGCCAAACATATAGAGCTCAATAACAGCGCTTGCCATCTCGAGTATCAAAACACATGACATGCCAGTGCTTGCTTCTATTTCTGCAAGAGGTAACAGAAGATGGAAAAATGATCATTTTCACAAATATTGAATCTTTTTTGATGTACTTTCAAACTTAAATTAACCTTGAGAAACATCAAAACATAAAAATCTGAAACTGCATTTCATGACCGCTTTAAGAACTACATTGTGATGTTCCTCGTTATCAAATACATTGACATTGAGGTCCGTACAAGTATGGTGTTGATAAATTAATACATTGTTGATCCTTCAGGCCGATTCCACATTGTCCATCAATGACTTTGCATGCGTGTTTTGGAGTTACGAAAAACAGGACTGGATCACAGACGGTTGCACCAAAACTGAGAGCCCCTCGGGAGGTTTAGTTTGCAAGTGTGAAAGACACAAAAATGGAAACTTTGCTATTCTGATGGTAAGATTTATTTGAGTTAAATGTATCAGTAGATTAAAAGCCCATTTCCACTAGAATTTAATGCAGGTGTCATTTTCTGCAGGCATATGATATCAACTATCAATATTCTGAAGCCTTGCATTGGATCAGCATCTCCGGCTGTGCTATGTCTGTAGTGGGACTGTGTGTCACAGCATTGTACCAAATCATAACCAGGTAAAAGTTTATAGTTTACACTGTTAAGCATACAGCTTTCTGCAGTGGTGAAGCAGTTTTTATATTCATGCACTTGCCACAGGAAGTCAAGAGGAGGCAGTCCTACTCTGCTAGTGGTGAACATCTGCATAAGCATGACGGTTTTCTACCTTCTCTTCATCTTCGGCATAAACAACCCCATCCAACATGTGCATGTAGCAAAGAAGTCTGGCCAGAATATAGTTCCTGAGTCTGACCACCACAAGTACCAAGATGAGGGACCCTGTACGGCGTTCACAGCTCTGCTTCAGTACTTCCTGTTGGCCACGTTCACATGGAACTCTCTGTACGGCCTTAATGTGTTCCTACTCTTCAAAAACTCAGTGTCTGGAACACCTTCATGGTTTCCAAAGGTCTCCATGCCGGTTGGATGGGGTAGGAGACATTGAACACAAAACACTGATGTATTGTTTAATTTATGACCAACTTCTTGGTAAAGGTGGGCATACAGGCTATGGGTTAAATTAATATACATGTACCATTTAATTGACCTATAACTCGGACAAACAAACGAAGTTGCTCACTGTCTTACAATTACAGCCGTCAGTGTGAAAACCTTGTCCCAAGATGTTTTCGTTTTTTGATTTTTGGACACAGAAGGACCACCTCTCATTGAGGAGCATTCAAGTGGGTCTTAAACATGCCACGGAGGGATATATAAAAGATTAATTTAAGATTAAGCGAGGGTTTACAGATCACAGTGCAAGTGGGAGAAGCCTCATGTTACGGTCGTCATGATCGCAGATGATGGCTTCCAGGATCAACGCTGTTCAAGTACCACAGGGCACGATTAAATTAATTTACATTTAATCATTTTAATATGGAGATGCACTTAAATGTAGACCTTCATTTATGTGTTTTTGACCTACAACGTACATGACGTGAGAACAGTTAGCCATTTAGGTTTGTACGTTAGCATGGACTCACTAACTTTAACGTTAGCTAGTTTTAGCCAGACATACCTTGCTGAAACACATAAAATGACATTCACGAGTTCACCCTTACATCTAATCTGATAGCAAATAGTAAGCATATTTTGGTGTGCTGTCCTGGGGGAGGGCTCCGAGCCTGGAATATGGCACAAACCCAGAGAACTCCCCCTATCTCTAATATGGGATGAAAATAGATTAGGAGTGAGGAGTTGGGGTGGAGGAGGGATGCCGGAAAACTGTCGTAGTACAGAGGTAGGTAGGCTGCATATATATATATATACGTATTGTGCTAGTTAGAATGGTTAACTAAATGAGTTGCACCTGTGCCAAATTGGTTAATTATCTGATCGTGCTCCTCGCGAAACTTGTTAATAAAACATCATTTAACGTTCTGCTTGAACAGTGTAAACAGATTATGACAACCAGAGTGCTGGTTCTCTATGGCATTGAAACCTAAATATGTCCGAGTTCTGGCCCACGTGCAACTGATACTCAACTGCCATTGGCTCATCTGTGTTCAAGGGGAGGGGCTTACCGATAGGTCAATTGTGTTTTCCTACCAGCGTAAAGAAACATAACCAACCAACCAATTACCTTAGTTATTTTTGAACGTTACCTAGATCAGTGAGCAGACATAATAGATAAAACAGTATTTTAAATAATCATTTAAAAATTGATCCAATTTTTTTTAATGCAGTGTGCATTGCTTTTAAAATTGAAAAAAAGAGGACATTTTCAGCACTTTTATATAAAAATGTGTATACCACAATGTGAATTGTTATTAAACAATATTTTTTAGGAATATTGCAAACTATTGCTTAGTTTGTCCTCCCATACATCCTGGGTATTAATTGCACAAACATATGACTAAACCCTAACCATGAAATAATGTCTCCAATATGCAATGCCATCAGTATCTATAAAGCATTTCCTGTTTAGGTGTGCCTGCTGTAATTGTTGGTATCTCATTGGGTTCCACCTACCATGTGGATGAGCCTTTAGGTTATCGACAAGAAGAGTTGTAAGTAACAGATATTCTTTAACTTTTAACTTCACAGTTCACTTCTTTATTTTTTTATTTAATATTATTACATTGATTTTGGAAATGTTGGTTCAGTTGTCACTCTTCTTTGCTGCAGTTGCTGGCTGGCTTCAATGGACCACAAACAGAAGTTCAGTATAAAGAAACCCATGTTTTGGGGATTCGTGCTCCCATTACTGTTCATGCTGATCTCAAGCACAGCAATACTGCTGCACTTCTCTTACAACATCTGCAGGACCAACCCTAACTTAAACAGGTAAGTACCAGAAAAGCACTATCAGTTATCAACCAAAACAGATTTATGACAATATATTTCACCAATAACACAATTTTGCTATTTAGTACACGTAGAACTCCTCTGAAGAAGAAGATTTTGAGTAGCTTCTCTCTTGCAGTGATGCTTGGCTTGTCTTGGGTTTTGGGCTACATTTTGCTCATCACCCAAGAAAAAAATCTCAGATTAATTCTCAGTGTGGTTTTCTGTCTCTTAAACACAACACAGGTGGGTTAATGCACATTACACCAAAATGCACAAAAAGCTTATAATGGATTAAAAATGGAATCGTCAATGCTTCTTTATTCATTAAGTTTTCCATTTCCATTTCCAAAGGGTATTCAGATATTAATTTTATTCGCTCTGAGGCCTTTTTTAAACTCAAACCCAGCTATTCTCAACTCTCTGCGTGCACCAGAAATAGGCTTTCACAAGAAATCATTTTTTTTATGGAAAAATAAGATGCCAGAAAACAAAGAAAGCTACAAATCCACATATGATGAATCAGCCTGACAGGCCATCAAAGGTAATGATAATACATCAAAGGTAATGATACATAAATCACAATATATAATACAATATACAAACTCTGCTTCTTTAGAGCCGGCGTAGATAGTTGGTGAGACTGTTGCCTTGACCTCAGCAAAGAGGTACATCATGCAGTGAAGTCAAGGAGGAATATCATCTTGAGTCAGATATTTTAATTTGTACAGTTGTATCCTGATTCAGTATTCAGTTAGCAGCTCAATTTTATATTCTCTGCATGCCATTAGGAGCTTCTTGGACTTTGTTCACAATGCACACAAATCTGATTTGGTTTTACTTTTTACTTTTTATAGTTCTGACTGTCGACACATTTCTCAGGTTATGCAATCTGACCTGTTTATTCCAAAAGTATTACTATTCACTATAATTAATGTTACATAGTTTGAGTTCACCCAAAAATTTACATTTGCAGAATTTTTACTTGCCCTAGGCCATCCAAGATCAAAATGAGTTTGTTTCTTCATCAAAACAGATTTGGAGAAATTAGCATTACATCACTTGCTCACCAATGGATCATTTGCAGTGAATGGGTGCCGTCAGAATTAGAGTCTAAACAACTGATAAAAACATCTCAATAATCCACAAGTAATCCACACCACTCCAGTCCATCAGTTAACATCTTATAAAGTGAAAAAGATGCATGTTTGCAAACTCTAAACTGTCGCTTCTGAATAAAATATGAGTCCATAATCAATAATAACGCTTTCTCCAGTGAAAAAGTCCATTCCCTGTTGTCCTCTTACGTCAAAATCCACTGGCATGTCTGTTTAGAACCATTTTGGACTTTTTATTTTCCGCTTGTAAACGGGGCATAATCTGTGCATATTTCTCTCCTGATTCAGACAAGATGACTTTTCACAATAGAAGACTCGTATTTTGTACAAAAACAATGGTTTGAAGTTTGATTTGTTTTTTAACAAACACAAAGCTTTTCACTCCGCAAGATGTTAATTGATGCACTGGAGTGGTGTGGATTACTGTTATGTTTTTATCAGCTGTTCAGACTCTCATTCTGATGGCACCCATTCACTGCAGAGGATCCATTGGTGAGCAAATGATGTAATGCTAAATTTATTCAAATCTTTTCCAATGATCTGTTCCAAAAATAACCTTGGATGGCCTGAGTGCATTTTTCAGCAAATTTTCATTTTTTGGGTTAACTATTCCTTTCAAGGATATACAAAAATGTGCTGTTTCCCATATGATCATATTTCATCATCCCAAATGATGAGAAAAACTGCTTGAAATCTGATCTAATGGTGACTTGCATTCCAATAAACAGCAAAAAAACAATAGGTACAGCTTTGTTAACACCTGGGGCCTGTACCATGAAGTCGGTTTACTGGCTAGCCAGGTAAGTTTCAGTTTAGTTTGTGACAACTCTGGGTTTTAGGTACCATGAAAGTGCTTTGGCTTTTAGCAGTGTTCATCGCCATAGTAACTTACGCTCCACAGCTAACCTGCTCCGGGGCAGGTTATGTTCTGGTTTAGAGATCTCAAACCGAAATTTGACCAATCAGCTTCAAGAAAAGTGACATCTCTGACGCAATAAAGCCACTCCTCCAGTTTCTCTTACTCCAAATGAAAGGACGCTACGTAGTAAAACATTTTTAAAGATAAAATCATCTGATTTTTAGAGATGATTATTTTTTATAATTTTTTTATATTATTTATATAATCATTATATAAATTAATCCTTAATCAATTACACAAGCCAATTTAGTTTAATAGTAATAATTAAGCTTTTATTTGAAATTAATATAAACATAGATAATTCTTTATGTTTTCCTCTTTCATAGATAAATCGTTTCATCTTGCTGTTGTTACGACCCCTGGCTCAAAAGGGAAGCAACAAAAGGAGGGACGCACGCAAACGTAAAGCTCAAGAAGAAAAGGCTTTATTAAGCTCAAAAATAAACCACTACAGTAAAACAAAACACAACAAAACAACTAACAATATTTCTGAAAACATCAGCATCAGTGTGTAAAGCGGGGTGCTTGGCTGTTAATGTAATGTGCTGTTGTAGCGATATAAAAGTGCTCAAACAATAAGAATCAAACCAAACACAACCCAAAAATCCCAAGTCCAAAATCCGAGCGCGCCGTTGTCTCCGCTAGTAATCCCTTTTAAAGGGCGTCTGAACCGCAGCAGCAGGTGCACTCAATAAGACGCCAATTGAAGTGAATCATAAGTGGAGCCGCCAATCACAAAGCGCTCAAGAATTCAGTAACGGGAACAGTCACACCCCTCCCCATAAGACAGGGACTCCTACAAAGAGACCTGTAACAAAACATAATGGGACACAAAATCACATAATATACCAAAAACAGTCAATACATTATGGTGTATTTGGAACGCGCGATAGCGCATCCGCTACCACGTTTTCAGATCCTTGAACATGACGAATATCCAAGCAGAAAGACTGCAAAAACAGGGACCACCGGATCAGCCTCTGGTTCGGACACTGTAGAGAATTCAAAAAAGTCAAAGGATTGTGATCTGTATATATAACAATTGGTGCACTAGAATTAAGATAAACAGAGAAATGCTGCAATGCCCAAATAAGACCTAATGCTTCTTTCTCAACGGTAGAGTAGTGACGCTGATAAGAATTAAACTTCCTCGAAAAGAAACTGACAGGATGTTCGACTCCCTTCTCATCAGACTGCTGAAGAACAGCCCCAGCTCCCACGTTACTGGCATCGACGTGCAAAGTGAACGTTTTATCGAAACATGGAGCCAAAAGCACGGGTGCTGAGCACAACAAGGACTTGACATTTTCAAAAGCCAGTTGACAGCTAGAGGACCAGATAAACTTTGTCTTACCTTTCAATAAATCAGTAAGAGGTGCCACTACTGTGGAGAAATTACAACAGAACGATCGGTAATATCCTACTAATCCTAAAAACCGCATGAGCTCTTTCTTTGTCGTCGGAGGAAAATCCTGAATGGCTTGTACTTTAGCCTGAACCAGACACACTTTACCATTCCCCACCACCTTACCGAGGTACGTCACGGTCGCTTTAGCAAACTCACATTTTGCTAAATTTACGGTAAGCCGCGCATCAGATAGACGTTGTAACACTGCGAAGGCGCTTTAAGTGAGATTCCCAACTGTCACTAAAAACAACCAAATCATCCAAATAAACAGCACAGCCCTCAAGACCCGAAATTACTGTGTTCATAAGGCGTTGAAACGTAGCCGGAGCATTTCGAAGTCCAAAACTCATAACCTGATAAGAAAAAAGCCCGGACGGAGTGACAAAAGATGATATTTCTTGGGCTCTTTTTGTTAGAGGCACTTGCCAATAGCCCTTCAGCAAATCAAACTTGCTGACAAACTTGGCGGACCCAACCTGGTCAACGCAATCTTCAATACGGGGCAAAGGGAAACAGTCTGGCCTAGTTAAGCTATTGACTTTTCGGAAATCTGTACAAAATCTAACCGTTCCATCTGATTTCCCTACTAATAAACATGGGGAAGCCCAGTCAGAAGATGAATGTACAGCAATATTGTGATCTAGCATATACTTTATTTCCTTCTCCATTATTCCCCGTTTCTCAGGTGAAACACGATAAAAACGCTGTTTGATAGGCTTTGCGTCCCCCACATCGATATCATGCTGCACCCAATCAGTACGAAGGAGCATCTCCAAATAATTCAGGAAAACCATGTAACAATTGGCACAACTCCTGACATTTCTCATGAGGTAAATAACGGAGAGTCGACTCCAAGTTCTGCAAAGATTCAGAATTTTTAAAAAGCCACTGAACACGCAATCATCAGGAGAAATGGTCTCCTCTTCCTCCCCCACTAAACTCATCTTCCCCTCACCAACAGATACAGAAGAAAGTACAGAATGCGCAGATATCTTATTCGGTACAGCTTTAGTCTCATTTTCATAGTAAGGTTTTAACGAATTTACATGGTACCGTTTGACTGACTTTTTCCGTGACGAAGTTATAACCTCATAATTCTCATCACTTAACTTACGTTGCACAACAAACGGGCCATCGAATTTGGCTTCAAAAGGAGAAGATACTATTGGCCGGAGTACCAAAACTTGATCTCCTGGTTCAAACTCTCGACGTTCAACTGTCCGATCAGAAAGTCGCTTCATATTTCGTTGATGTTTTTCAAGGTTTACTTTGGCAAATTCTCTGGCCTGCATAAGTCGGTTTTTGAATCCCAAAACATAGGCCATCAATTTTTTTGGAGGCTCTGCAACTTTCCCAACCCCTTGAAAAACAGATAAGAGACCTTGCACTTTATGGCCAAAGACTAAATCATTAGGGCTAAAACCAGTACTTTCCTGCACTACTTCGCGAGCAGCTAACATCATCCAGGGTAAACCTTCCTCCCAATCTTGATCTAATTGTACACAATATGCTCGAAGAAGCGATTTTAAGGACTGATGAAATCTCTCCAACGCACCCTGACTTTGTGCGTGGTAAACAGTAGACTGATTATGCTTAATGTGCAATTGTTTCAGAACTTGCTGAAAAAGATGAGAAGTCAGATTTGAACCCTGATCACTTTGGATGATTTTTGGAATACCAAAGACAGATATAAATTGAGTTAATGCTCTCACAATAGAACGCGACGTAATAGTACGTAATGGATATGCTGCCGGAAAACGCGTGTTCAAGCACATTACAGTAAACAAATAGTTGCTTCCTGATTTAGAACGAGGAAGTGGTCCGACACAATCAACAAGAATGTGTTCAAAAGGTTCACCAGCAGCTTGAATTGGTTTCAAAGGTGCAGGTTTCAACACTTGATTCGGCTTACTAGTGAGCTGACACGTCTTACATTTCTTAATATAAACCGAGATTTTAGACGCGGCCAAAAGTAATATCGCAACAAGCGATCATAAGTTTTACGTACGCCCTGATGACCTGATTGATCATGTGCAATTTCGATCATTTTGCAGCGAAACTTAACAGGAACCACCACCTGGAAAACAGGATCTCCAACAAAATCCCCTTTGTGAGGAATCCATTTCCTCAACAACACTCCATCACTAACAACATACCCACGAGCAAGGTTACTCATCTCTGCTGGAGTGACAGCACACTGGAAGAGCGCATCCAACGAGGAATCGGCTCGCTGTTCTTTTCCGAATTCCTCTGCTGACACAGGAAAAGACAACGCAGACAAATCAGGAACAAACAAATCAGTGCAAGCTTTATTAAACTGAGTTTTTTGATTAATCAATTCATCCTCTCGCTGCTTCATTGCACGAGTCACTACACAGGTGGCATCGTGGCTAGGTTCCGTTTAGTTTTTATTATTAGTAACTATAGGGAACACAGAACTGTCAGCCCATACACGCTCACCTACAAGTCCATTTCCTAGAATAATATGAACTCCCTCAATTGGCAAGGCTGGTCGTACTCCCATTACAACTTCACCTTGAATCAACTCCGACTGAAGGCTCACCTTATGAAGAGGCACAGACAGAACATTCAGTCCTATTCCCCTAATTAACACGCTCTCACCAGTATGTGATTGCGAAGAAAACGGCAGGACAGACTCCAATATGAACGAATCCATCGATCCAGTATCCCTTAGTATTTTAACAGGGATTTCCTCCTCTCCTACTAAACATACACGACCTTCTGTAATGAAAGGAGTGTAAGAAGACAGATTCAAAATCGGGTTTCTGATTTTCAAACCTTCCAATCCCCTCAGACAGAGCTGGTGCCACTAAAGCAGCAGACTTAACAGGTGAACGTGAAATAGTTCGGTTGGATTTATTCTTAAGGACTGGACAATCCAGTTTCCAGTGTCCTTTCTCCCGGCAGTAATTGCATACCTTACTCGGGTCAAATTTCCCCGTGAACGCACGGTCATTTTTAGATGAAGAAAAGAACAAATGCAGATTTATGTGTCAGTACAAAGTCGTCGGCTAACATCGCCGCTTCTTCAGGAGTTTTAACATTGTGCTCATTAATATATACGGCAAGACGATTCGGAACTGTGTTCTTAAATTGTTCTAACACCATCAAATGAGTTAAATCATCAAATGTCGTAATATCCAGTGCTGTACACCAACGATTAAAATTTCTCCTCAAATCTCTGACAAATTCTAAATGTGTTTGTATTTCCTCTTTTTCCTGCAAACGAAAACGCTGTCTGTATGCTTCCGGTACACATTCGTAAGCCTTTAAAATCACCGATTTAACTTTATCATAATCCCTACAGTCATCAACCGACATTGAAGAAAAAACTACTTGTGCTCTTCCAGTTAAAACACATTGTAGCAAAGCAACACAATTATCATTTGACCAGTCCCTCATTTCTGCCATGCGTTCAAACAAAGTAAAGAAAATATCAGGGTCTTCTTCATTGAACTTTGGAACCAGTTTTATATTTGAAGTTAGCGAAAAAGACATGGTTTGTTCCTCACTTAAAAAAAAAGACATGGTTTGTCCCTCACCAAAATTAGACAACTTACCCTCTTTCGCAAGTTTCAATTTGAGGGTTTCTACTTCAAGTCTTGCTCTTTCCAACTCCAGCTTACTCCCTTCGGAACGTTGCTTTAATTTCTCATGCTCCATCTGTAAAAGTAGTAGCTCTTTTTGCTGCTCAAAAGACAAAGTCGATTGCAAATTAGATACACCCGTTACAGATTCATCCATATCGGATTTCAAAAAAAGTTCACTGCAACACTACACAAAACAACAAACTCGACACATCTCAAAAGGAAACATGCCGCTATACCTAACAGGGAAACTCATCGTTCAAAACAATATTGCACATATGTACTTACCAACTGGTGATTTTACACGACGACTTAATCTCGGATATGAGCTAATATGCATGCGTCCCCAAAAAAAACATCCAAAACCAATTACCAAAGTATCATTTTAAATTTGTATTTTTTACAAAACCAAACGAGGACGAGCCCCCAATTTGTTACAACCCCTGGCTCAAAAGGGAAGCAACAAAAGGAGTGACACACGCATCAGCATCAGTGTGTAAAGCGGGGTGCTTGGCTGTTAATGTAATGTGCTGTTGTAGCGATATAAAAGTGCTCAAACAATAAGAATCAAACCAAACACAACCCAAAAATCCCAAGTCCAAAATCCGAGTGCGCCGTTGTCTCCGCTAGTAATCCCTTTTAAAGGGCATCTGAACCGCAGCAGCAGGTGCACTCAATAAGACGCCAATTGAAGTGAATCATAAGTGGAGCCGCCAATCACAAAGCGCTCACGAATTCAGTAACGGGAACCGTCACACTGTGTAAGTGTTTAAATTCTTCATATTGTTCAATATTTTAATCTTTGGTAGTGAATCGCACCGACTCTCACAAGAAGTGAATCACAGTTTTAAGGCATGTGATTGGCTGCTCATTACTGATGTCACACATTCATGTGCACACGCTCCATTAACTCAGGATCAAGCCTGAGTCGACAGAGAAAGTTTATGATCAGTTTCATGGTACCAACAAAGCTGGATTGGACTGGTTTGTCAACTCAAAACTAATCCTGTAACCCTGAGTTTGTTCAGCCACCATCATGGTACAGGCACCTGATTTTATTTGCTGGTCATACTAAAGAAACTAAAAGCATTTGAGATGGAAATGCCAGTCTAAACAATTGCCCATCTAAACAAAGCTTGACAGCTAAGGTTTGGCACAGCAAACGCATTGTCAGCTGCCAGTTTTGCCATGTCTGATTGATGTGCTCTATTGTAAAATAATATAAATGAATTATAAACACAGCAATCGTAAGAGTTTGGCTTATTTTTTTTATTTGATTTTTTTTTTTACTAATTGACTGTTGAAGTATGTTAAACATTGATGAAATTAAATGTAGACCGCTGGGTCTGAATTTATTTTCTAGATGTCATGTATGTGTTTTCCTTACCAAATAAAAACTGATTGATTTTGAAATGAAATCCAGAATCCTGTGTTATTAACTGTGTGTTTAGTAACCATGTCGTTTTAAGTTCATTTCTGTAATAAGGCCCCAGACTTCTAAAGTCAAGTCAGGAGAGCATCTCCACCAGGGGGAACCATTTACACGAAAATACATTTGTGATATGTAGAAGATACATGAAGAGAATGAGCTTTATTGCCAGGTATGTTTACACATACGAGGAATTTGTTATAGTGACAGAAGCTCCACAGTGCAACAGAATGACAGCGACAGGATAGGACACCGATAATAAAAAGAATAATATACAAATATACAATGTACAAAATAGCAAAAACACAATATATAATATAGACAATTATGAATGTACAGGTATGATATGTGCACATTTGACAGTAATTCATTGTAGTTTGCATTAAATACATACCTGTACATTGGATATTTATTTTCTCTTCGTTTTGCTTTGATTCAAATCAGTGTCTGATGCTGTTCAGTTTTGCACTGAGGAAAGACAAGCTAAACAAACAAATAAAAACTGCTGGTCCAGAGAAATCCAGAATCTGTCAAACATATAACATTAATCTTTTAGCCCTGCAACATGTTTTTACTTAACCAATGTAGCTGCCAAACAAGTTAGATTAGATTGAAGGCACATGAGACCACAGAAATGCAAAACAAGAGATGACCTTATATCCCTGTTCTAAAGAAATTCATAATTACGTTACCAAATGCAAATATTATACACTAGTGAAAAACATGGTGAGGTTATTCTTGTTATTAGCAAGTGGCGAGGTTTTGGAGCAGGTGCCAGACCACTCTGGTTGTTATTTTCTGTCCTCACATAGACACAAGTTGGAACATTACTCGGCCCTACAGTTCAGCATTTAAATAAAACAGTTCTGTTCAACTCATAATTCACTATTTATACTGGTAGTCCACACAGACTAAGGCGTTTTCTCTTCCTTTGTAGACAATTACCTCATGGCCGCCGTCATAGCGGTTCTGACCTCTTCAGGCACTTGTGCATGTGCATGTGAATGCTAAAATGTGAATAGTAAAATTACCTGGTCACAATGTCACTCTGTAGCCCGATTCGGACGGTAATTGTTTCTCATATGGACGTCTGTAAAAATAAATTTACATATCACCTCAGTGATAAAACTCATGGATTCAGATGGCGATTTATTCACAGTGGAGGAGCGAGTTCTGTGATCCAACCAACCCGGGAACGCGCTGCTCACGTGACCAGCCACATGCTTGTCTGTTGTAATTAAAATGAATTTTACTTACAAAATTATTCTTATTATTGAGTAAAATGTATTGAAAAATACTTATGTAAAATTTCTTATTATTCCGAGCATATTTTATAATATATCTAATAATATTTATTATTTCATCATTTAAACCTCCTTTTTAAAAATGGGAAAATAGACGCGCTATAGTTGTATATACGCAATATTATGTATATATCTGTTTATAATAGACATTTTAAAATTGTATTGCATACCTGCTGCCATAATAAAGACCCATTTCGAATGTTTACGTACTTTTCTTCTGTTCTCTTCTGCTCCCAGTCGCTGTGGTGGAGCAGTTATGAAGTATTGTTCTTTTAAATACTTTCCAGCATTTCAAAAATAAATATACGCAAATTACACCGGAGTAGCCTACAACAGTTACGGTGTTCGGGAGTGCTCAAAAAGGGTTTAAACACCGAATTTTTAATCGATTTCTTCTCGTAAACTCTAAAGATGTGGATTCGGACGGCAATTGAATTACCACACGACCTTGGTGTTTGTTAAAAAATAGGTAATTCGGCCGGGGATTTTTACGGGGGCGGTGAGAGATAACACCGACATTTTGGATTCGGACGGCAATTAAATCACCGACTACCCCCTGTAAATGGTGAAAATCACTTACGTCCCCATGAGAAACAATTACGGTCCGAATAGGGATTTATAGACACTCATAATTCCCTCGTTTGCCGCAAGAGGGCGCACACATTCTGTTTCAGTCAGCACCTATTTCAACAAGAAATATTAATATCAACAAACTTCTTAAACACATTCATCACAGATGTGATGCTGAACAAACAGGTAAACACAAATTGAGTACAAATAACAGACCTTTTTTTCTACCACACAAGTTTGGAGCCTGTCGTGTTTAGGATTGTTTTTGAAGAGCCAACTGGCTAAGAATGGCAATTACTGTATGTGAACTACTTGTGTAGCATTAAATCCTGCTTAGGATGACTGGATGTGAGTACAAAGTACCGGTTCTCCTTTCTGGTCCACTGGTTTTACCACTTTTGGGGTAGCCTATGTATTGCCAAAAGGCTTCCAGAAACAGCTGACAACACACTTTTGGCCTGTTTTGTTCACACTTCACGATTTACTGCAAAGGTAATTAGATTTCTGTGTCCTATGTTGTTCCTGAACTTACGTGTCTCAGAAAGAGAGCACCGTGTTCTGGGAATTTCTGGCTATCGTGTGTCTCTGGGATCTCAATTGATGCCGGTAAGTGACCTGTTAGCGTCACGCTCAACAGTCAAATGTGCGGCTCGTACAAAAAAATACTGGCCTCTGTCAGTGTGAGGGATTTGTGTTGGCGCACATTTTGACAGCTTATGAGAGGGCAGAGGATTTCCTGTCAGTATGGTGGTTCTTTTTAATGATTCTGACTTGGATCAGGGTCACAAGACTGGTATTTTGACTGTATTTTTTTAGATATTAGTAACATTTGAGCAGTTATTTACAACTAATCGTGGTTTTATCATTATACAACTTGTTTTTTTTTTTTTTTTTTTTAAAGCTTAGTGCATTATTTGAAAGGTAAGTGTGCAATTTGTACATTAGCACTCTGTGTAATTTCAAAGACAAGGACTGCTTTCAAACAGGTTTCCTAAACACTCCCTTCATCTGCCATTGGTCAGTGAAACAGCCTCAAATGCACATCATTGGCTGTGCCAGTGCTGCTATGCTAGACTGGTCGTATCAAACAAAATAGACCACTTTTAGAGGGGAAATCAGCCTACAGATGGTTTACATATTAAACTAAGAAAATACGAAGAGAAAGTAGCCTATTCTAACAATAAAACCAAATGAACCACAATACTAAAAATTAGCTCAATTTTGATGTGATGTATTATGTTATTTTAAAATCTTCACAGATGATCAGAAGTTGCAGATGATTTTAATTTTTCACTTCCAGTGCGGTTACATAATGATCTGCATGTTCTTTATTAAAGTCCTTATGGCCTCTGTATCGTCATGCGAATTCAATTATTATTGAATTATTGATGGAAACGTCTGTTTTAGGCCTGTTTTGTTCAGAGATGCTTTGACAGTCTTTAATCTATCTTTCTGTCAATTCCTCAAAACAAGCAAACTGCGTTTGGAGTCTCTCAACTTGTCAAAATACATTAGTTTGTTTCAGCCCATTAATAGAAACGGAGGGGATGAGTGAAACTTGGTTTATTTTATGGCTTATTTTATGGCTTTATTTTAAGTCATTATTCACTTTCAAATTAACTCATTCATATGCTTCATGAATCAGCGGATTTAATCGAAGTTCAGATTCTTGTTTTGGCAACCTCAGGTACATGAACTACCTTTACCTGGGTAAATAATGTCAAGTTTGTCTGCAGTGGTTCACATGTGAAGCATAAACAAGTTTTGATAATGCAAAGCCTCTTCATAACTGAGTCACTCAGTCATCTTCGCCAAATATCCCAGTGTTTGTTTTGGTTGCTCAGCAGGGGGTTCAGTTCTGGGCTCAGAACCAGATCGTAAGATTTAGGGTTTACAGGAATGTCCGGATCTATATGTTTGCGTGCATGTATGCATTTGTGGTTTTGGCTGTTGTTCAGCATGTTGTTGCTGAGATTTGTGGCCCACCGAGCTTGTGAATCAGTGGGAAGGTATGGGAAGACACTCTCCTGCTGTGTTCCATGTTGGCATTTATTCAGGTTCTCTACCTTTGTTGTCTTTCTTTTCCTAGTTGTTCTTCTCCGTTCCCATCTGATAAATTATCCAATAAGCAATGTATGTTAACCGCAAGTTTGACAAGCCATGATTCAGTGCACTTTTTCCCATGCCACAATTCATGACAGGCCAGAACGGCCAAATACTGTTTGACATCAGCCTGCATAGAGTTAGATGAAGCAGACCACATCTCCTCAATGTTCCTCATTGTTTTGAGACATTCCTACTCGACTGTAGTATCAGGACAAAATAAGAGTATCTAAGATAAAGAATAAAGAGTGTCCGTTTGTTGGTTCATGTTTCTTAAAACATGTTCATCATAAAAAAAAAAAACAAGTTTGCCTTTTTATGCACTTTTGCATAAATGAACATATCCAGACGTTAAAACGAGCATCATTTTGGTTGACCTGGGTTATTTAATTTCTGCACCCTCTTTGGTTCTTACCTCAAAGTTATGGACCCGAGATTGTAGTACAAGTGAAATCTAAGCAAAGGTCTCAACTGTGGCTAACAGTTGATATTAGAGTAATTTAAGCAGGCAAAGTGTGTTTACCTCACTGTAAAAGCGGCCTACCTCGGGCTGTCAGCCCAACTGCTTGCCACTTCCTGATCTGTCAGTACTTTTCTCTACTTTCAACCAACTTCTATCCTCTTGCTAAAATTAGAATAAAAGTGGTAAAATAGCAAAGGAAAACATTTACCAAGGAATTTGGTTTGACCCAGACATTTAGCGCTCTGTAGCACACAGCTTTGTTAAAGGTTGACGGCACGTGGAGGAAAGATGACCTCACGTGTGCTCAAGGAGACAAAACGTGTGTGCCTGAGCGAGACCACCATACCTCTGTCTGGACACTGGGAGAGGGAGAGATTTGAACTGATAAGATATTCATGAAAGTTTGATTTGGACTGCATTGTTGGCCTGGAGCGAAACTTCAACTGAATGGCAATGCTAATGCTAATGTTTTATCCAGTTATTAAGGACTCCTTTCTTAGACAAATATGCATTTTCAGACTGGTTTATACTTTTTTGACAAAGCTGATCGGTTGAGGAAGAACTTGGTCGAACTTGCTTGGTGGAGACGACAGAACATTAGCATCTTATGCAACACACAAAACACAACTTATGTAGGGTTTGCTACTTTCATTTTTGCACGCGTTGAAATTAGACCACCCGGGCTTACTGCGGTTTTACCAGCTGTTCTGCGCATAAACACAAAATGTTAAAAATAATAGAGATGATGAAGTGTTGGATTTGTTATTATTGGATGCTGTTGCCAAGCACATGCTGATTCCCAATTGGCCACGGTCTGATTGACACGTCCTCCTGCTTCGTCCCAGATAGTGATACATTTGGTCTGTTTGGAGCTTCCGTCCCAATGGACCTCCACTCGGAGCATTGGCTGATGAATGGCATGTCATGGACAAACGTTAGGGAATGGAGAAAGTGAAAGATAGAGACAGAAACTGCTCGGATCTCTCAGCCTAGTGAGGAGTGATATTAACCATATGACTCAGGAGTCTTTGAGTCTGAATACTGATAACAATTCCCTGAAAGCCATGATAATTGGAATGAAACATGACAATGTGAGCTTACTCTGGTACTGAAAATTCACTGACCTCCCATGAGCGTTGTAGCTTTGTCGCATTAACCATTTGCTGTTTTTTTACCATCTGTATTGCAAGATGGCCAGTGTGAACAGTGCGATGTAACAAATTTAAATTAATTCCATATTACCGACAATGCTTTTTGCTGTGGTTCTAAAAGTTATTTTGAGTGTTGTGATGTTTCTTTGGCACTAATTCACTCTAATTCACTCAGATGTGAAACAAAACATGCATGTTTTGGGTTTTACAGATTGTGTATAGACTGTTATAGATGTTATATTGCCACATTCATGCTCAAAAACAGACATTGCTGTGATTGGTTACAATGATTATCCGGTGCAAAAAGCACTACATGAGTAGTTATTCAGTCTCCAGTGTGATCTCATGACAAAAAAACGTGACCATATTTTTTTTGCAAAACATTAGCATTTTACTGCAGTCCACTGCATATAAACAGGGTGGAGTTACTGTAAAACATTTTTTCCAAAAAATGTTTTATTTAAATTTGTTTTATTACAGTCGAAGAGATATATCACCCCAAAACGAAAATTCTGTCATCATTTACTCACCCTAAAGTTGTTGCAAAACTGTATGAGTTTCTTTCTTCTGTTGAACACAAAAAGAGATATTTTGAAAAATGTTGGCAACCAAACAGTTGACTTCCATGGAGAAAAAAAAACAAAAAACAACAAAGTCAGTGGCTATACCATCAGCTGCTTGGTTACCAAAATTCTTCAAAATTTATTTTGTTCTTGAGTGTGAGTAAATGTTAACAAATTTTTATTTTTGAGCGAACTATCCCTTTAACAACTAACCCCCCTAACTCTATTCTAACTGTCTTGATACTAAATTTAAATTTTAAATCCAGATTTAGAATATTTAGGGCACTCAATACGTGATGGTACTGGGATTCAAACCCATGTTTTTGATTTTGCGAGAACAATGGTAGATCCACAACACAGTGATTATTTGACATTCAGATAAAACTAGAAGTTGTAGTTTTAGCACCACTTGGTGGACTTAAAACATGCTGCATTTAACATTTCACAAAATGCTTGTATAGGCACATTTTTCCATGGGACCCCAGGTAGTTACAGTAATATTACACAAAAATAGCCACAATAATCGAGTCGTCTTGGATTTTGAGCTACACAGGATGTAACAGTGGAAATCAAAGAGTATTGAAAAATGATGGATACCCCAAGATGTGCAAGCGTGAATAGGAATAACGCAACCAAACCTTTCCTGTTTTTTTTGGCACAGTCTCATTGGTTGGGTTCTTCTCATTGTGAAATGGATGACTGCTCAACTGACTTGCATTAGCAGGATAAATAACCAAAAATGTTCATTCTCACAGTCTGCTAATTCTCCATCTTTGACCTATGATTCAAATCCACACACAAAAGAAATCTCCATCTCTGGCTGTAGAAGGAGCGACTCTCCTCCAATCCCGCTTTGAGGATCAGTGAGCTTCAACAAGGTCTGTTTAAGAAAAGCATAATCTCATGGTTTACAGTACCTCATAAGGCCAAAGAAGTGGAAATGTGTGACAGTTGTATTTCGGATAACGACTGCTGCCCGTTTTCATATATTAGCCTTCTCTAAGCCCTTTTGGTGTGCTTTCATTGTGTACTGTTGAGATGATAGATCATCCCTCGCTTTATTTTCATCTCTTGATTTGACATTAAAGCCTTTGGGACTCAGTACGCCATGTGCAGTGCAGTGAAAGACAAGCTCTGGCTCAGTAAAAATGCTACGTCTCTTAAAATATATTCCATTATTCAATGCCTTGTAGACATTCGAGAAGCTAGTTTATGCGAAGAGATATATGTGTTGCCACAGATACTCTGTTGCACCTGCTTGAGCTCATCTTTTGTGGTTAAAGCTTAGGTTTATTTTTATGTGTTTGGTTAAGCTATTTTAGACATGAATGTATTATATGGTATGAGGTGAACGCATACTTGGCTGGTCACTGTGTTGGGTGCATGACAAAGGAAGGGCTGGACGACAGGAGCTTCATCACTGTGATGTAGATTAATGGCTTCGTCTTTGTCGTGTTGAGCCGTGATGAAATGCGATCGATAGTTAGAGTGTGTATTTGTGGTTGCTGGTGAAATATATAGTGTGTTTAATGAAGAGTAAGATACAGTTGCAACAAGAGTTGCCCAGAGGAACATTTTACTGTTCAGAGGTGACTTAATTTTAGATGTTTCTCCTTACATTTCATAGAATATATAAAAATAGACGCAAATGATGACTTACTGTACAGTGAATGTGGATAGCAGCTCAGATTGCAATATTGAGATCCTCCTTGGCACTCTCGTAATATTTTTCATTTGAACAGTGTCTCTGTCCACAAATATTACTTTGATAAAAAAAAAAAAAAAGAAAGGTCGCAAATTAAAATTTCTATATTGATAGTTTGACGAGAGTTGAATGCATTAGGTTGCAACATTTTCCGTTTACCTTTCTCAGTTTTACAGTACAGTTAAATTGCTCGGAAACAACTGAGACATTTTCTTTCCAGTAAGACCTTAAAGGGGACATCGGATGCAAAATTCACTTTTACGTGGTGTTAAAATTATACATTGTCAATGATAAATGATAAAAATCCATTCACTCCTTTTTTTAATCAATAACCCTAAACAATCTCAATTATCAAGCCGTTTTGATTTTCTAAACAATATGGTGTCATACTACTCAAGCCCCGCCCACGGCCACTGACGGACTGTCCCATATTAGCTTATTTCTGTGCCATTTTCTCTGCACTCAAGCAGCTATAGCGACAACAATGTCTTGTAAGCAATGCAGGTGCAAAGTAAACATAAGAGTCTTCATTTTTCTCCTGACATCAGAACCACTAAGGATGCAGTGGGTTCGTTTTTTTAGATGGTAATGCTCTACCAAAAACACGGGAAGGGGTGGGGTGAGCAGTAGCTCATTATCATTTAACCTCTTAACTGTCACCGTCCCCTCTGTGGGACACCTACGTTTACTTCACTATTTTACAATTAAATCCTAATCTAATCATGACAAACTATATATCGTTGGAAAGGTCTAAGACTCCTAAATAGGTATTTTACCACTTTTTTGGTTAAAAAATTATGTAGGAAAAGTAATAGATTAATTTATCACAAGAGTGGACCTGAAAAATCTACGTCATAACAGGAGTTCTGACCTTTGTCACAGAAAGTCTTCTTAGTTGCCTTTTTCTCTATCACGCTTTAGAAATCATAAGAAATTATATATCAGTTGAAAACTTAAAATCTCAAAATTCATCCTTTGAAACCCATTTTAAAATCAGACATTGCATTACCATGGAAATGGTACATCAAAATCACGTTACAAAATGTAATATATAATGTCTGTTCAAAACTGTGAGTGACAGTTAAGGGGTTAAAGAGACATGCACCGAAACAGGTTGCTGTGAACAGAGCTGTTTTTGACAAGGTAAAAGGGTGTTGTTTTACAAGACCATTGAGGAATTTTAACCAGCAGACATTTCATGAAGACCCAAAAGAATCATAACAACTTGTGGAAAAAGGGGCGTCTGATGTCCCCATTAAATCCAGTGCTAATTTATCCGGTGCAAGCCATCTTTTGTGATTCTCCATTGCACCATTACTATTGACCTCAATGTAAAATTAACTGATCCCAAAAGTTTTTGAGTCATTTCAACAACAATCCTGACTATTGTCCCCAGTAATACTATCAATCTGAAATTGGTTAAATTATTATTTTTTTTTGCCGGAGCAAATATTTCTTGTACAAAAACTATTAACTACGCAAGAAATTCCATAGTAATTATGAAATGAACTTCCCAATGTTTGTCTCTGAAGAAAGCAAAGGCATTGCATGCAATAATATTATATAGATGCAAATAAACATTTTACTAACAAATTTTATGAAGTAAAAAGACTCTTAACATGACCACAACAAACAACTAACAGTGATGACAAAAAGATGATCTGCATAGCTGAACATGAAGACAGCAAACAACAAAACAATATTCTTAAAACACTAACTGCATAATTTAGCTGCAGTGCGTGTTGGAAACATGCAAACCCTTTACAAATCAACACCATCTCTCAATATGAAACTATTCAGACAACATTGTTATGCTTTGACAACATTTGGAGGGATATTGTTGCTCTAACATGTGTTTTGATGTAGATTCAAAGTCACTTTTCTTAGTATCTGTGACTCATACAGACCATATGTGGGATAAAATGTAATTTTTTTTTTTCTTTTTCTTCTGACTTACAGTGTAGTAAGACCTGAATGCAATTCCACAGGAAATATAGATCTTTCCTGCCTTTGTAATCTCAAGACTGAAAGCTGAAGGGAAGCAGAACTGGTGAATCTGATGGAATAAAATTCTCCATAAACTTTGTCTTCCTCCTCACGGTGGTCTCCTCCTGAGGCTGGGGGTGTATATTCAAGGTCTGAGTTATGTCAAGTGGCAGAGGTGAAAGAACATCTGTATCCGACAAAACATTGCTGTCCCAGCATTCCCAAGATCTATATCTGAGACTGTGGTCCTGGTATAAATGAAAATGCTGTTCAGATGATGGATTTCTTAAAATAATTCTCTGTGTTCAATACAGGTTAAGCTCAGGTGACATTTGTGCCACAATATTGATTACCGCAAAAAAAAAAAAAATACAATAATAAAAATTGACTCACCCCTCATTTTCTTTCAAGCAAAAATGGTGTTACATTGAGGCATTTTCAGTGGAAGTGAATGGGGCCAGTTGTTGAATGATTTAAAAAACATAAATGTGAAGCATATGATTTTCTAAAAGCATAAGTTTTAGTTGTTTTATGGCATTGGCATGATAACAAAGTTGTAATAATTGCATAGAACTTTATACAGAAAAGGTTAGTAAAAAGGTTTAGTTTTTCTAACTAAAATCATGCTAGTGTATATGGTTTATGACTTTCACTCATGAAACTGTGAGTATTTTAATGTTTACACATTGACCCCATTCACTTCCATTGTAAATGATTCACTGTAACCCAGATTTTTGGCTTGCTTTTTTGGAAATTATTTTTGTTATAGTAATCAACATTATGCCACAAATGCTGTTGATTTGAGCTGACTTTGTGATAAACCCAGAATCAGGGTTTTTAGTTAACCAAATCTAACCAAAAAAATATTTGAAATAAAACGTTTTCTAAAATTGTATTTTTTTTTTTAAATGTAGTTTTAATCAAATAAAAAAATAATAAAACTAGACCTAAAAAGCTAATAAAAGTTAAACACACACACACACACACAAACAAAAAAATCCTAAAAAAATTTAATATTTCAAAATATTAATGAACACTGGAACAGTATCTTAGTGGTACTAAAATAACACGACCCAGAATATTCTTTCAAAAGAGTCAAACCATTGTACTTACACCCAGCTTGGCCTTCAGAAGACTGAATCTTGATGCATCATGTGAGACATCCAGCAGAAGTAGGTCAACATTCGCAGATAATCCAGGTGTGTAGTGGAGAAAAATATATTCAGGTTCTGTATGACATCTACAGAGCGACAAGAGAGATGGAAGGGATAAATAATGATGTACTGTGCTCTTGGCAATGAGAAGAAAAAGTGTGCTTGTTAATTTAAGTCATAAATAAAGCCCATTAATCTGTCCTCTCCGCTCTCTGTGGTTAAAGGAAAAGATTCCTAACAGTTAAAGTATTCTTGGCATGTATTGTTTATCTCTCTCGTTTTCTCATACACATGCCCTCTAGTCTCTTCCCCTCATTCTCATATTCTGTATGATACTGCTGAAAGCTTCAATGAATTGGCACAGAGTCTTATTGTATTCACTTAAATAGATGAGGTGGCCAGAAACATAATTTCTCTCGCTTTTTTGGCATCTATGAAGATCGGAGGCAGACGGTCTTACAGATGATGGATGGCTGATGGTCTAATCCAAGACTTGCAGAACAGGTATACATCATCAACAGATAATAACCACCATCACATCACAATCTTTACCAGGAATCTTAATAATTATAATGACTGGAAAAATGTAGCAAATTAGCTTCAGCTGGTTTGATCGATTTGATAAATCAGTGAAAAAAAAAAAAAAGAAATCTTAAAACTACAGTGTTGCCGAATGTTAAAGCTTGTTTCAGCCATGGGTAATTGCAGCTTTTTATCCCACAATTCAGACTTTCACAATACTGAGTTACTCAATTAACTCAGAATTACAAGATATAAACTCAGAATTGCATAAACTCAAAATATTGTGAAATTACCTCAGAATTGTGAAAAAAAATAATTGCAATCTGGAGGACAAAAAAAAAATTCTCATTCATGCATGCATACATGCATGTATACATATTGTCACGCAACGCTGCTGCAGGGAGAATGCAGAAGTTGAGGAAACGTTTAACAGTCTTTAAATCAAGGAAACACTGGGAATAAATCACAACAGGAGCTTGAGCAAACACACGTAGAAACAAGTAGACCCGACAAAAACAAACTGAACAGACTGGGGCTTAAAAACACAGGATAACAAGGGACAGACAGGTGCGGGGAGTCAACTAATAATCAAACTACACAAGGACAGGAAGAAGACCAAATGAGGCGTTTCAGTTCCTGTTCTGCATGACTAAACAGGTCCAATCCTGACATTTCGCCCCCCTCCCGGAAGGCGTGTCCACGCGCTGTAGACAACAGAGGGGAGATATAGGTAGGAGCTTGGGAGGAGGCTCAGGAGGAGGATGGATATCCGGGAGGAGGACGATGTGCAGAGACTAGGGAGGTGACGACGGAGGGAGGAGCCAGGGAGACGACAGGAGGGAGCCGGAACAGGAGGAGCAAAGTAGAACCCAGACCACAGCCATGATGACGGCTCATGGTGGAGCCGACGGAGGGAGGAGCCATGGAGGAGGAATGGCTGACGACTCCAGGGGGCCGACCAACGGTGGCGGAGCAGGTGGCGGAGGAGCCCGAGGCGGAGCGCCGATGAGCCAGGGCGACGGGGAGTATCCGGGGGACCAAGGCGGAGCAGATGGTGCCGGCGACCAAGGCAGAGAAGGGGATCCAGATGGAGCAGGATCATCTTCCCAGTCTATCAGGTCCTTTACTGCCTCTCCTCTACCCAGGTCCATAACAAGCTTACCCTCAGCCACGGTGCAGGGGGCAGAGCTCCTGTCTGTGGCATTCTCCCTCGAGGCAGGCGTTGTTGCCGGCTGACGTCACTAGCTGCTCTGGCTCAGCGGCGATCCATGGCTCCATCTCTCCATGCGGCGATGGCTCGTCTGTCGCGGCGTGCTTTGGCTCTCCGTCAGCAGTGGGCTACGCGGGGAGATGGTGGGCTGGGTACTGGGTGTGGCACTGGCGAGATCCCCCTTGGAACTGACGGTGAATGGGGATCCGTGTCCGTGATGTTTGATGTCCACTCTACAAAGGCAGCGAATCTTCAGACGACGGCGCGATGTTAAGACTTTACGCGATGTTTAGACTGACGTCGTAGAACGCACAGAGCGCATCGTCCAGGTAGCTGGTGGTGTTTGCTAAGAGCAGGAACAGTCTTGTATGGTCCTCGAGAGCTTTGTCCCCCTGCTCCAGCAGTATTCTGGAGTATTCAGGGCGAAGAAGGGCATCCATCCAGGGAACAATGGGAAAAAAAAGACACTGAATAAAACGAGAAAACAAACGGAGGGGAAAACACGGCGATAACTGTTTTGGTCGGGTCTTCTGTCACGTAACGCTGCTGCAGGGAGAACGCAGGAGTTGAGGAAATGTTTAACAGTCTTTAATCAAGGAAACACTGGGAATAATCACAACAGGAGCTTGAGCAAACACACATAGAAACAAGTAGAGCCGACAAACACAAACTGAACAAACTGGGGCTTAAAAACACAGGATAACGAGGGGCAGACAGGTGCAGGTAATCAACTAATAATCAAACTAAACAAGGACGGGAAGAAGACCAAATAAGGCAAAACAGAAACTGAAACGCATGACTAAACAGGTCCAATCCTGACATATATATTTCATATACTGTATTGAGCCGAATATAAGACAACCCTGATTATAAGACGACCCCCCTTTTTCCAGATGAACCTTTTGGAATAAGGCTTTTTGAAAACCAAATCTGTTTTTTTTTTTTCTCAGTAAAACACATTTGTCTTAAATTATTTTAATTTTTGTTTTGAAAGTATGGTAAATACTGGCAAAATGTACCAACAATCACATTTAAAAATATACACTTTTTGATAGACCATAAAAAAAACAAAAAAAAAAACAGGTAGCCCATCTGAATTAGGACATTTAGTCTATCCATCTCATAGTAGCAAACCAAAATTTTATTAACAGTAGAAGTAAAATCTTATTGTAGTCTTCAAATCTGGGTACTGTCTTACGTTTTAAAATCACTTAAAAAGGAAGTTTGGTCCCATCAGGCTAACATGACAGTCACGACTCATGCAGCTGTAAGCTTTTCTTTTTCTTTTGTTTTCACTCGCGATCTTTATAACACGCTTTACATTACGTATTTCATGACACACTCATTTTACATGTATTTAGCGCCACCTATTGTTGTGGGTGTATTATTGACATGTTAAAGTCTAGACCCTGAATATAACACGACCACGGTTTATCAGATGTATTTCCAAGAAAAAAAACATTGTCTTATATTCAGGTCAATGCGACAGCGCGGTTTTAGGACTCTGCTGCCGAGTATTCATCTGGCGAATCTCCGCTCCCTTGCAAATAAATCAGACGAACTACAACTCCTCACCCGCACAAAAAAGGACTTTTTAAACTCTGCTGCGCTTTGCTTCACGGAAACCTGGTTGAAGGGTGCTTCATCTAACGGGCTTCTAGCCGCTCAGAGCGGACCGCATCACCAAGTCGTCGGGGAAAATGAGAGGCAGTGGATTATGTTTTTATATCAATGAAGGCTGGTGTACAGACGTGACAGTTTTAAAGAAGATCTGCTACCCAAATTTGGAAACTCTCTTTATTGACTTTAAGACATTTTATTCGCGGCGGGAGTTTTCCTCGTTTATTCTGGTGAGTGCGTACATTCCTCCTGATGCGCGTGTGAGCACTGCGCTAGAACTGTTGGCCGATCAGATCACACACACAGAGCAGCATTACCTGGACTTTTTCATTATCATTTTCTGTGATTTTAATAAAGCTAATCTCACCCGCGAACTGCCTAAATACCGACAACACATCACATGTCCCACCAGAGACAGCAATATACTGGACCATTGCTACACTGTTTTAAAGGATGCATACCACTCTGTCCCCCGTGCAGCGCTGGGTCTCTCTGATCACTGTTTGGTTCATCTTCTACCAGCCTACAGGCAGAAACTTAAATCTGCTAAGCCTGTAGTAAGAACTGTAAAGAGATGGACTGTTGAAGCAGAGCAGGATTTACAGGCCTGCTTCGAACTTACTGATTGGAGTGTTTTTGAGGCTGCAGCAATTGATCTGGATGAGCTCACCGACACTGTGACGTCCTACATCAGCTTCTGTGAGGACATGTGTGTACCCACCAGGACTTATTTAACATTTAACAACGACAAACCTTAGTTCAGTACAAAAGTCAAACAGCTTCGCCAGGCCAAAGAGGACGCCTACAGGAGTGGGGACAAAGCATTGTACAAACAGGCCAAATACACACTAAATAGGGAGATAAGAGTGGCAAAGAAAAACTACTCTGGAAAGCTAAAAAAACAGCTCTCAAGCAACGACCCTACCTCAGTGTGGAAAGGCCTGAAAGCCATCACCAGCTACAAGACCCCATCCCCCAGCACTGAGGCCAATCAACAACTGGTTGAAGACCTGAATGAGTTTTACTGCTGGTTTGAAAAGCGAAAGCCTGGTCTGACACCCCACACCCACTCTGACCGTCTCACAGCACAGCCATCAACACCCTCCCTGCCCCCCTGCTGTTTCTCAACCTGTACTCAAGATCTGTGAAGATGATGTAAGCAAAGTCTTCAGGAGTCTGTGGTCATGAAGTCATTTGAGAGGCTCGTATTGGTCCACCTGAAGGACACTACTGGACCCTTTTGCATACAGAGCAAACAGGTCTGTGGATGATGCAGTCAACATGGGACTGCATTTCATCCTGCAGCATCTGGACAAATCAGGGACTTATGCAAGGATCCTGTTTGTGGACTTCAGCTCCGCTTTCAACACCATCATCCTGGATACCCTTCAGAATAAACTGACCCAGCTCTCTGTACCCACCTCCATCTGTCAGTGGATCACCAGCATCCTGACAGACAGGCATTAGCTAGTGAGGCTGGGAGAACTCACATTCAGAACACACACCATCAGCACTGGAACTCCTCAGGGGTGTGTGCTCTCCCCTCTGCTATTCTCCCTCTACACAAATGACTGCACCTCTAAAGACTCCTCTGTAAAACTCCTGAAGTTTGCAGATGACACCACAGTCATCAGCCTCATCCAGGACAGCGACAAGCCTGCTTACAGACAAGAGGTTGAGCAACTGGCTGTCTGGTGCAGTCACAACAACTTGAACACGCTCAAAATTGTAGAGATGACAGTGGAAGCCTTATATACACATTCCCTTTTCTATTCATTTTGAGTTATAAAATTGTGCAAATGTTAATATTTTCATGTAAAATGGATAATATTACATTTAGTTGACTACATCTTTGCATTTTTAACAAGATTTTTCTCTTGCAGGGTTTCACACAGCTAATTTTATGGTAGAACAGGGGTGTCCAACCCTGCTCCTAGAGGGCCACCATCCTGCGGTGTTTAGCTCCAACCCTGATCAAACACATCTGAAAAAATCTTACAAAAGTCTTCAGGATTACATAAAAAATTATATTTTGTTACATAAATTACATCATATGATTGTTTAGGGATGGCGCTAAACCGTGCAGGACAGTGGACCTCAAGGGTTGGAGGGCCCACCCCTGAGGATAAAGATGAGACAGTTAAAAAATGTAAAAATACAAAAAATGTCTATTTTAGGAGCCTTAGACATGTCATACATGCAGTATATTTTGAATAATCCATATTTGTTTGCATTAAATAAATCATAGAATTATTGATGACTTGGGCTGTTTTTTATACCCTAAACAGACAACGTGACTTGGGAGATGCAACTCATGAAATCCAAAATATATCAAATATTACAAAAATTCTTTTGAACATGTTTTACTCCAGATGATATAAAAAAGTGATATGAAATAATTTTTTGCTGATTATTTTCAACTCTTGCCTGTTTTAAGGCCCCGATATACTTCAAACGAAGTTCGTTTTCGTTCTTTGTTTGGGGGCAAAAATAAGTTTGAAAAGGCTGAGCGACGGTATACTGTTTTCGAACATTCCAACACCCCCGCACTGCTGGAGGCGGGGTCTAGATTAATGTAAGCACAACAACGAGGCTATGAAGGTGTATCTAGGTCTTTTATTAAACTGGATAAATGATTACACGTTTTTATATTTTATGTGCTGTCATAATTTGATAAAAACAAAGGTTTATTATTGTATGTTCTTTTGGCATTTCATTTATTGTATACCTTTGAAATTCGCTTATTGAAAGAACAACAGCAGCAGCAGCAATACAGTGTAACATTTATTTGAAACACGTAAATTTGGTACTTTCTACCTTATATCTTTACTCTTTCGTTTAATTCTTTTCATGGCTTTGGAAAACTTGCATCTGATGTTTCTCTACGTCGCTTTTTGCATAACTCCGGGTCGTCGACACCAAGCTTCGTTGCAATTTCTTTCTAGGAATTAAATACTTTCTCTGAATCTTTAAAGTCTCTCTACACGCGATCGTACAGGTGTGCAAAAAATTTGTGGCAGCTCAGCTATTCTACACAGTGTATTTATGTTGCTAGTGACTTGGAGATGTTGTTCCCTTGCCTGACCTTTGTTGAATGAGAAACGAACCGGGACAAAAAAAACGTGCGTAAAAGAAGGTGGAGCTCCAGAACACACCCACCGATTGTGTAATCACCATGGACCAATGGTAGCTCAAAGGTGTTTAGCAGCCAAAGCAAACTCCCCCAGAAAGTTCACTTTGGTGAGCTGTTTCGAACTCAAACTCAAACGAACTTCGTTTCGGCCTGATTTTGTTCGAAATGATGTCATATCAGTTCGTTCTTCGATTTCGTTTGAAGTATATTGGGGCCTTGAATCTTTAATATAAACCAGCTAAATAAAGAATTGAATAAATGAAAAAAGGCCTTTTATAGAGGTGTATGCCTATGTTTAGTTAAATTCTGCTGTTCATGTTTTAGACTTGGTTGTATGAAACCTAAACTGTCATCTTTTTCCTCATATGTCGCACTGGAAATTCGCGAATCAATTCATTCAAACGATTCAAAAAATGATTCAGACACTCTGTGTTTTAGGTCTTCTGTTGAATAGCTGAATTAATATTTAGTTTAATGCTGCTATTGACTGCTATTTTCTTCTGCTTAGTTGTTTAAAAAGCTGTGTAGTACATAGATTGGCAAACTGAGCGAGTCTACAAATGTTGTCCAGAATGGACACATATAGGCTATAATATATCCATATTACTTCTAACTTTATCTTTAAGCCTCCAGAACAGAAATAGGTTTTCCATTCAATTTTGCTCTAGTTAAATGATGTAGGGGAGGATTAAACTACTAACCTTGATATAACACAGACGTCTTTTCCTGTCGACCTAAGGACTATGCAGATTTTCCAAGCTTTAGCTGGTTATGTCGAAGTCAGACACAGAAAAGCAGATGTTTGTGTAATATTTATGTGTTCATATCATTCATCAGGGGAGAGCCGCAGATTGCGCTGGAAATATAGATGGATGAACAAGTAGAAAAAGACACAAGGGAGCTTCAGCATGTGATTTGCATAGCTGCTTCTGGATTTTGTCCTTATCGCTTGCTCGCCAGTAATTTTGAGGTGAGCACAGTATCTCTGAGGTTTATTTTATCTTGAGCATCCCATAAAGCAAGAGTATTCAATTCTTCAGTTTCTACATTTCCTTTCCAGACAATCATAACTTTTCAAGTTGTTTCAGAAGCTAATATGACTTAAGTGAATGTGCATTTTGGGAATAATCATTGTGAATTTCCAAGTTGGCAACAAAATTGCTTTCTAAAAGTCACAATAATAAATCCTAAATAATCTGGCATTAACTTTTCCTTAGCATGGGCTGTTTTCGAACAGCAAAACTAATATATGCAATGGGGATACAACTTTATGTAGGCCTAAATATCAGGCAAATTTGTATTAATTCACATATATTTATGTGAATGTATTTCAGTCAGACAGGGAAAAAATGTGAAACTGAAAAGCTGTGTGTCAGAAAGTAAAAGTATATTATCTAGTACTCATCAGCAAGTCAATGGCTCTGTTCGAAATGCCATACTATCATACAACTCTGACTATTTCTGCAGCATCCAGTATGTATGCTGTGCATAGTATGCAAATTTTCTGTATGCATGGAATACCCGGATGACCTACTATATTTGCCAGAATCTGCTAAATATAACTCAAGTACACTGAAATCAGTACAGAAGCTGTGTTCCGAATGGCATACTATCATACCATTCCTACTATATTGCAGTATGCTGTGTGAATACTGTGAATAGTATGTGAATTTTCTGTATGCATGGAATGCCCGGATTACCTGCTACATTTGCTGACATTTGATGTATGCATCTGAAGACACTGCGTGGGATACTGTTTCCCAGAAAGCAACGCGCTCCATGTGACGTTTCATCTTCAAATGCGTGAGTGAACTGGAGGCGAGGAATAGTAATTATAAATGTAAGACGTGTATGTACGTATATACAGTGGGGCAAAAAAGTATTTAGTCAGCCACCAATTGTGCAAGTTCTCCCACTTAAAAAGATGAGAGAGGCCTGTAATTTTCATCATAGGTATACCTCAACTATGAGAGACAAAATGAGAAAATAAAATCCATAAAATCACATTGTAGGATTTTTAAAGAATTAATTGGTAAATTCCTCTGTAAAATAAGTATTTGGTCACCTACAAACAAGCAAGATTTCTGGCTCTCACAGACCTGTAACTTCTTCTTTAAGAGGCTCCTCTGTCCTCCACTCGTTACCTGTATTAATGGCATCTGTTTCAACTTGTTATCAGTATAAAAGACACCTGTCCACAACCTCAAACAGTCCAACTCCAAACTCCACCATGGCCAAGACCAAAGAGCTGTCAAAGGACACCAGAAACAAAATTGTAGACCTGCACCGGGCTGGGAAGACTGAATCTGCAGTAGGTAAGCAGCTTGGTGTGAAGAAATCAACTGTGGGAGCAATTATTAGAAAATGGAAGACTTACAAGACCACTGATAATCTCCCTCGATCTGGGGCTCCATAAGATCTCACCCGTGGGGTCAAATTGATCACAAGAACTGTGAGCAAAATCCCAGAACCACACGGGGACCTAGTGAATGACCTGCAGAGAGCTGGGACCAAAGTAACAAAGGCTACCATCAGTAACACACTGCGCCGCCAGGGACTCAAATCCTGCAGTGCCAGACGTGTCCCCCTGCTTAAGCCAGTACATGTCCGGCCCGTCTGAAGTTTACTAGAGAGCATTTGGATGATCATATGGTCAGATGAAACCAAAATATAACTTTTTGGTAAAAACTCAACTTGTCGTGTTTGGAGGAGAAAGAATGCCGAGTTGCATCCAAAGAACACCATACCTACTGTGAAGCATGGGGGTGGAAACATCATGCTTTGGGGCTGTTTTTCTGCAAAGGGACCAGGACGACTGATCCGTGTAAACGAAAGAATGAATGGGGCCATGTATCGTGAGATTTTGAGTGAAAACCTCCTTCCATCAGCAAGGGCATTGAAGATGAAACGTGGCTGGGTCTTTCAGCATGACAATGATCCTAAACACACCGCCCGGGCAACGAAGGAGTGGCTTCGTAAGAAGCATTTCAAGGTCCTGGAGTGGCCTAGCCGGTCTCCAGATCTCAACCCCATCGAAAATCTTTGGAGGGAATCTTTTTGACAGCCCCAAAACATTACTGCTCTAGAGGAGATCTGCATGGAGGAATGGGCCAAAATATCAGCAACAGTGTGTGAAAACCTTGTGAAGACTTACAGAAAATGTTTGACCTCTGTCATTGCCAACAAAGTGTATATAACAAAGTACTGAGATGAAATTTTGTTATTGACCAAATACTTATTTTCCACCATAATTTGCAAATAAATTCTTTAAAAATCCTACAATGTGATTTTCTGGATTTTTTTTTTCTCATTTTGTCTCTCATAGTCGAGGTATACCTATGATGAAAATTACAGGCCTCTCTCATCTTTTTAAGTGGGAGAACTTGCACAATTGGTGGCTGACTAAATACTTTTTTGCCCCACTGTACGTATACATGTAAACTACAATCTATCACTGTGCATCTAAAAACAATATCATTAGGACATAAATTGTACTTTAATCTCTACGGTACTTTTCCGATCAAGTCAAATTACGTCACCTTTATCTCTAGCACTTTATACATTGTTTCAAAGATATTAAATATTCATATTGCAGTAATATAATATATAAATAAAATATATAAATAAAATTAATATTTCAATTATGCAAACAGAATTAAATTCCGCTGTCAAGCAGCTCTAAAAAGAAACGGAGTGTATTTACTCCAAGGACAAATAGACCAATTTGTTAGCAGAGGCTATTTACATTAACTCCGCCCACCAATGCCTGGTTGCGATAAACAGCACTGCAAAAGACACTTATGAAATGAGTTCAATTGACCTATCGGTAAGCCCCCTTAGTTACTGTTGCTCCCTCGGACAAACAAATCGAGTTGCTCACTGTCTTTCAATGAGAGCTGCAGTGTGAAAACCTTGTCCCGCAATGTTTTTGCACAATTTTGGACACAGAAGGCCACCAAATGGGAATTCAATATTGAGGGATTTATAAAATATTTTAAAATAAATACGGTGGGTAACTCGAAGCGAGGGTTTACAGATCACAATGCAAGCGGGAGAAGTCTCCTATTACGGTCGGTCATCACGATCGCAGATGACAACATGCAGGATCAACACTGTTCATGTATCGCAGGGTACGATTAAATTAATGCACATTTAACCAGTTTAATATGGAGAGGCACTGAAATGTAGACCTTCTTTTATGTGTTTTTGACCTACTCTGTACAAGAAGCAAGAACAGTCCGCTATTTATGTTTGTACGTTAGCATGGACTCACTAACTTTAATGTTAGCTAGTTTTAGCCAGAGATAACATTAACGTTCTGCTTGAGTAGATGAAAATTGTAAATGAGTGTATGACAACCAGAAAATGAACGTTTTTGTCTTCATTTGAATTGGGGTGAATACTTAGGGACATTTTGCTCTGTTTTGTTTGGATTCAGGAAATGTAATAAAATTAATTATATCGCCCATCCTCTCAGGATATCAGTGTTACAAGTACCCCAGGCACATCGTTTTTCCATTTTTGAAGCATAAACCCCATAAAACCGATGCGAGCTTCGGATCTTCCAATGTTTCTCTATGGCGCTGAAACCTAAAGATGTCCGAGTTCCGCTCCCCGTGCAACTGATACTCGACTGCCATTGGCTAGTCTGTGATCGAGGGGAGGGGCTTACCGATAGGTCAATTGGGCAATATAGAATTGTTTACTAATATGAAGCCTTATTAACAAGCCATTGTAAAAAGAATGGTTAGCTCATTTGTTTGTAAGGTAACAACCTTGACAGCTGTGCTGAATTAATGTTTGTGTTTGTGTTTGTCATGTGACAATTAAGCATACTATTCTGAAACATTTGTTGCTTATTGTATACTGTTTCACACACTATTCTTTAAAAAAATAGTAGGCAGTATGCACTGTGAACTGGCCAGTAAGCAGTAAGTAAGTACGCCATTTCAAACACAGCCAATGTCATGAGGTAATTTTTCTCCAGTTTCAGAATGATCACATGGGATTTACAGCTCAGGTGATTGTCTCAAAGGTTTGTTGTCCTACAAGCAAAAATGGCTGATTAACAGCCATGCAGCTGCCATAGAGATGGATGGGAATGCTAACGGATAGCTTTCTTCATAGCTTTTTCGGTAGAACAAATGCTTTTCATTCATCTGAATTACCTCAGAGTTGCGGTTTTCACAGATAATTGTGCGGTTGTCCTCTCTGTGTTCTGTATGTAGGGCCTTATGAAATCAGTTTAATTTTTTTTTCCAAATTCTGTTTTATTTTTATTTAACTTAAAAAAATTTTTTTTTCCTGTTTTAATTTTTCTAGGCCCTGTTTTAATGGTTAAATAAAACATTTATTCATCAAAAAGAATGTCTAATTAATTGAAATCATGAAACTTGCGCAATTTAACAGCAATTCATCAAAATTTAACAACGATTACTTTTTTAATGCCCTGTCAAATTCAGTTTTATTTTTTACCGAATTCAGTGTTTTCCATTATTTTCTGGATTCCATCTCTAATTAATGGATTTTATTGAAAGTTTATTTATTTATTTATATATTTTCTGGTAAATAATTCTTATAGAATAATGTTTTAATAATTGTATTATTATTATTATTATAGTAGTACTCTCATGACCAAACTTTTATTTTGGTTGCTGTGAAGACCTATCTGTGAAGAGGTTTCTGTTTGTATATGATATGACGATATCTATTTCTCAAAAGAATGGTAAAATGCTCATGAAGTGACTCTCAGCAGTTCTGGATTATATACTTTGTTATTTATTATGTTTATATACTTACAGTATATTGAGATGGTAGAGGCTGAAAGCACTGCGAGCGTCACATGTGCTTAAGTATGTGTGTAGTAAACAAAACTGCACGTTTGCGCCATTCAGTCACACAGAGACACGCAGAACATGTAGGATTCAAATTTAAATTGATTTAAGTATACTGACCTATTTTTGATGTATTCATCCAAAATTTGTCAAATTCCGTGATATAGTAAATACCTTTTTTATGACTGGATTCCGCAATTCTGTCCGCGTTTTCGCAGAAATCGCAGAAATCTATGTATATTATGCTGCCTTTGCGTGCTATCGGACTTATCGTAAATATAATTTTCCTAGTCAGAAATTGGACATGAATGGCCTCTCCACAACTGGGAAACTCAGAGATAGTTCTGATATCCGAGTTTTCAAGTTGGGCGAGCCATAAACTTTAAATATGGCAGAGGAGAGAAACATAGCTGTAGTACTAAAAAGCAGCATTTATTTGACCGATATTTAGGAATTGTCAGCTGGTGAATAACTAGAGAGAGCTGTGAATGTTTATATGCTTATCAATGAATGGGATGCTACATTTCATTCAAATCCTGTTGGATATTGACTAAATGTCTTCTAATCTATAACTTTTGGCTTTAATAACATTTTCCCAAGAAACAGGCAAGACTGTCCACTATGATTTCTGTTCTTTCCAACAACAGATCATTTGAACGCGACAAACTCGTAATTAAAACTAAAGAAGTGGGAAGTATAGCACATGAAGGCAGCATTAATCCAGATACACTGTGTAACATTTAATGCCTTACAAGACTCCAGCTATTTGCCTTAAATGCTAGAATCAAGCTACATGATTTCTGTTTTGTGTTTCTTTTTCTTTTCTGTTACTTCAGTTGTGTGTATATTAACGGCAATGCGAGAGGAAAAACAAAAATACAAAGCTCACGTTGTCGCTACATGTGCGTGTGCACTTGATAAGACCTCTGGTTGTGTTTTCTGCTCTTCAGCTCAGAAAGCCTCTAAAGACTAGTTTGGCGGGCAGTAAGGATGAGTCAGAAGAGTTTTCGAAGTGAAATTTGTGTGACACATTAGCAGACACGCTGTGCAACCTGTTAAGTATTTGAAATCAGCATGGAATTGCTAGCATTGTAGCATTGTAGCATTGTAGCGTTTGTTGTTGTTTTTTTCCTACAGAAATTTGGCGTCTCTCTTGGTGGTTCTCCGTGTGCAAAGACCCAGCTGCATATTACAAATGTCTCTCCAGAATCTTTTCATGAGAAACAACTATAATAACCCAAAAAACAATCATATTCTGGAAGCCATGCAGTTATATATACAATTTAGACAGCAAAATGGCCTTGTTTAATTCTTCAGTCCTTTTCTACCAGATGGGCAGCAGGTGGGATTGTTCTGCCCGTCCATTCACGTTGTAAAATCAAGTTAGCATGTGTTATTAGCCACCTGTTTGTGTTCACGTGAAAACTATAGCATTGTGTGCAGGTTATCCCCTGTTTATCTGTTGGCAGGGCTACGTTTAGTCCACTCTTTCATCTGGTTTCTGCTGACAGGAACAGACGAGGTCACCTGTGCCCTAAGCTAAATGTTATGTTGTACTTTGTCACGGGAAGAAGTAAAATTTATTTGGAGGTAATTATTTCTCTGTCTGCATTCCACATGATGAAATGTGATCGCAAAACCTGGGTTTGCAAAACACATGTTCTCTCATAGCGCATTTCTTTGTAATGAGGTTGCACAAAAATCATTCTGTTCATTGGTGTTTTTTTCCCCAAACATCCTTACGGAAAGACACCCCATGTGAATAGGGTCAAATTAAATTTTAAAATATATAAATAAATTTAAATTTTAAGTATTAAAACAACTTTTAAAAAGGCTAAAAATGAATTACTAAAAGAATTTAATTAGAAAGTAACTAACAGATATCACCATACTTACCCAGTTGATTGATTATATTAAGAATGACAAGTTTTCTGAAACATTAGGTTTCAATTATCAAATGGGGCATTATATAATTAAATATGCATTTTTGCATAAATTTGCATACATTTTCAAAATGGAAATCTGAACATTGGATAAAGCCTAGTTCAAAATTCTTGTTTCATTTTGTTAACATATTTTTATCAGTCCATAAATAAAAACAATAGTAATAACCTTCAGAATATAGACAGTAATAAAAAAAATAATAATAATAATTAAAGAAATAAAATAAAATAACATAAATAAAATAAAAATATGTGCTACTGAAGTGGACAAAAAAAAAACTTATTTGGTAAAAATGGCCTTTAAAATATATATTGTAATTGAAATCCAAAGACGTAAATAGAAAAAGTGCAAAATAAATAAAATAAATAAATAAACCTTTAATAGTGTATTTTGCATGTTTTTATTTCACAAATTTGAAAACAAGTTATCAAAAGCCAAACAACTCCAAATATCAAAATTGACCAGTGCATGAAAAGGTTTTTGTGCATAATGTCTTGCCTTAAACTATACATATGTACAGTACTTGAGAAAATAATCATGTACAATACTTTACTAACCCTAATGTCATTACAAACCTCACTTACTTTCTTCTGTGGAACTTAAAAAGAAGAGATTTTGGAAAATTTCTCTGTGTTTTTTTTTTTTTTTTTAGGTCAGTAGAGTTCAGTGTTGTTTTGGACCCCATTGACTTCCATTGTTTGGACAAAAACAGGCGACTATGGCGTCATGCGGCTCATCTTCCTAATTCCAAAACAAAGTCAGCACTTCTGTTCATGATGTGATGCGAATGAGGCCCCTATGGATGTGATGTAATGCTACGCCACCCTTTGCTCCGAAGCTCTTCTCCGCAGTCGAGACCACACAACACTGTCCCACCGCCAGCTTTTCTGCTTCCTCCATCAACCGAGTGCAGCAATACTTCTTCTCTCTGAAGGTTTCCTTAGCTCAGCTTAATGATAAACCTCTCTCTCAGTTTTTCCCTTTTGGAAACCAACACAATCATTCTGTTTTCTTGGACTGAATGCAAGATTTCACTTTGATTTCTTCGTAAAGCAATGAGATGGGAAAGTCAGAGATTAAAATGTAATATATGTTGTTTGCTTGTTTTCTTGTAGTGCCTGTGAGCTTGAAGGACGTTTGAGGTGATTCTAGGAATCAGTCTGTAGATACAGTGCAATTTGCTGTAATTGCGCACAGCTGTTCTCCAGGACTGTTTTTGTGCTGTTTAAACACAGGGAAACGCCATCAATCATCTCTGATCAGGGGTTCTTCTCGGTGGCAGTGAAAATTCGGCTATAACATCAAGTACTGGTCAGTGTTTGTCATCATATTCTCCAGATATTGGTTTCTTTAGGCTGTTAATTAAGTCTTATAGATCTTTGGCCT
Organism: Onychostoma macrolepis; assembly: GCF_012432095.1. Lineage (NCBI taxonomy): Eukaryota > Metazoa > Chordata > Actinopteri > Cypriniformes > Cyprinidae > Onychostoma > Onychostoma macrolepis. Next base: position 26,058,825 of record NC_081176.1, on the reverse strand, counting down.
TAAGCATTTGCTTTGATTTACTGTACATGCACAGTGACAATTCATGACAATGTCTCAGCAAATTAAACAATAGTATAACTAAATGCAGTTATAAATTAAAATTAAATATTTTAAATATTTTAATAATATTTTAAATTGTAAATTTAATATTTTAAATATTTTTATTAATAATATTTGTTTTTAAGTATTTTATATTTATTTTATAAAATACATAATATAACAATATATAACATTATAATATATAACAAAATATAGCGTACATGTACATACAGTGGGGTAAATAATTATTTGATCCCCTGATGATTTTGTAAGTTTGCCCACTTAAAAAAAAAAAGAAAAAAAAGAAGGGTTTATTTTATTTGATAGAGACAGAATATCAAACAAAAAATCCAGAAAAAAAGCAGTATACAAATGTTAAAAAATATATATTTACATTTTAGAAAGTCAAATAAGTATTTGATCCCCAAGCAAAACATGACTTAGTACACAGGTTTGCACACATCTCAGGAGGATTTAGAATTAGAGGAAAGTTTCAGCTCCCTCCACAGATTTTCTATGGGATTAAGGTCTGGAGACTGGCTAGGCCACTCCATGACTTTAATGTGCACTCCTTTGTTACCTTGGCGGTATGTTTCGGGTTATTGTCATGCTGGAATACCCATCCACGACCCATCTTCAGTGTTCTGGGTGAGGTTCTTGTCCAGTATTTTACAGTACATGGCCCCATCCATTTAAAGTCGTCCTGTACCCTTAGCAGAGAAACAGCCCCAAAGCATAATGTTTCCACCTCCATGCTTGACTGTAGGGATAGTGTTCTTGGGGTGATAATCAGCATTTCTCTTCCTCCAAACACGACGAGTTGAGTTGATGCCAAAGAGCTCAATTTTGGTCTCATCAGACCACAGCACATTCTCCCAAGCCTTCTCTGAATCTTTAGATGTTCGTTGGCAAACTTCAGACGGGCCTGTACATGTGACTTCTTGAGCAGAGGAACTTTGCGGGCGCTGCAGGATTTCAGTCCATTGCGGCGTAGTGTGTTACCAAAGTTTTGCTTGGTGACTATGGTCCCAGCTGCCTTGAGATCATTAACAAGTTCCTTCCGTGTGGTTCAGGGCTGATCCCTCACCTTTCTCATGATCATCCTTACCCCATGAGGCAAGATCTTGCACGGAGCTCCAGACCGAGGGCGATAGATGGTTGTTTTGTATTTCTTCCATTTCCGATTAAACGCACCAACAGTTGTCTCCTTCTCACCAAGCTTCTTGCTGATGGTCTTGTAGCCCATTCCAGCCTTGTGCAGGTATACAATCTTGTCCCTGATGTCCTTTGACAGCTCTTTGGTCTTGCCTATGGTAGTGGTTGGAAGAGCTTGGAATGGAAGATACATATTCTATGGACAGGAGTCTTTTATACACACAACGATCTGAAATTAAGAGTATCTTCTTAAAGTGACAGGACTAATCTGCGTTCCACATGTGCACATAACCAATCTGTGGGAGCCAAAATTCTTGCTGGTTGGTAGGGGATCAAATACTTACTAAAATGCAAATCTTTTTTAACATTTGTATACTGTTTTTTTTTTTTTCTGGATTTTTTGTTTGATATTCTGTCTCTATCAGTTAAAATAAACCTACCATAAAAATGATAAACCCTTCTTTTTTTTTTTTTTTTTTTTTAAGTGGGCAAATTTACAAAATCAGCAGGGGATCAAATAATTATTTTCCCCACAGTATATACACACACACAACCATTCAAAAGTTTTAAAGAAATTTTGAAAGAAATTCATTTTATTTATAGGGGTCATGAACTGCCTTTGTTTTTGTTTTGTTTTTTGTACTGTTCTCAGTGGTCCACTTATAATGTTATAATGTTACATAAAAAAAACATCATTATTTAGAAGTAATAGTCTATTTTCTATCTTGCTTTTAACCCCCCTCATCAGAACGATCTGTTGGAATAGGCGTGGCAGATTGTAGACTCAGAAATAAACACCCACTGCTTTGATTGGCTAACAGCGTACATTCATTCCTCTTAGATGAACACTGCTGTGGTTTAGGTCAAAAACGCATAAAAAACTCAATACATATCAACCAATCGGTAAGAAGAGACAAAGCAACAGTGTTCACATAATAAAAACAGTTACTCTCACTTGTGGTGCGACATTACTGTCAGATCCAATATAGTCGGTACAGCATTGTCTTTTAGTTTCAATCTTTTTGAAAATCCCACATCGAATTGTGCCTTGTTTGTAAACGAATCTGTGGTAAAATGAATTGAACAAAGGACCAAGTTCTTACTGACGTGGTCTAGATGTTCATTAAAAATAAAGTTCATCCACTCTTCCCTTACATTGGCATCAGAAGGAAGGCGATGCAAAGACTGTTTTTCCACAACTTGGCACTGTACAGGGCCTTGTTGTCTTCAGAGCCATCTTTATAGTTTCGTTTCTGCGTAGACCTGTGCGTTCACCTCTCTCGTAATCACTACATGCACGAATCAGTGGGCGGGGCTAAACAGGCAGTGATGTAGAATCAGTGGGCGGGGTTAAACAGGCAGCGATGTAGAAGCAGTGGGCGGGGCTAAACAAGCAGCGATGTAGAAGCAGGCGTTGATCTTCTGCGGTGCTTATCCACACTATTACATCATAGAGTAGAACATTCCACAAGCTGTCGTTTTGGCAGACTGTCTTCAATATAAGTGGTTTTTAGACTAATGAGAAAGTTTTGAAAGTTTACAGGACCGTTTGTACAATGACCTCTTACATGTCAAATGATCAAGGCAATTTTGATTTCTCAGTTTATGACCCCTTTAAAAAGGACGCATAAAATTGATCAAAAGTGACAATAAGGACCTTTATGATGTTACAAATTATTTATATTTCAAATAAATGTTCTTTTAAACTTTCTATTCATCAGAAATACAGAAAAATAAATAAATACATTAAGCAGCATTAAGCAACATTTCAACATTAATAATAAATGTTTCTTGAGCGGTAAATCAGCATATTAGAATGATTTCTGAAGCATCATGTGACACTGAAGACTGGAGTAATGATGCTGAAAATTCAGCATCGCATCACAGGAATAAATTGCATTTTAAAATAATAATATTATAATAATATTTTAGTATATTTCTGTTTTTAATTGTAATTTAAATGCAGTAAATGCAGCCTTGGTGAGCAGAAGAGACTTATATATAATTTAAAAAAATATATATTTATTTATTTTCCCAAACATGACTGAAGGGGCTGTGAGGTCCATAAGTGAAGAAAGGTTGGGAAGCACTGGATTATATCACGTGCAGTGACATTTCCCGTCTGTAACAGCTGGTGTAAGGTTTACCATGCCTTGGAAATTAATTTCATTTCCTGCTCCTGAAAAGTAATGGATCACAGTGCTCTAACTTCATTTGCAGTGTTTCCTTTTGGTTCTCACTGATATTTACAGGTGGAGCTGAAGAATTAGAGCTTTGTTTGTGTTCTGGTTTGGTTTAGCATCTTGTCAGCCAACGCTTCAGTGAGTATTAATCAACACAGCGAGATGAGAAGGGCTCCAAAGCCGAGAGATTTCCTTGGCTAAAACCACCTGACAAGTGATGGTGTTTAATTTCCTGGTCCTCACTGCAATCCTGCTTCTGTCAAACTGAGCCCGCAGGGGTTTCAGTACATGTACATTCTTGCATACATACATAAAGTATTTTTTATTTTTATTTTGTAAGGTTGTAAAATTGCAAATATAATTTTTAAATTAGATATAATTAATTATATATTAAATATATAACATTACACGTGTATATATATTAAATATTTTATTAAAAAAATAAAAGAACAATATATTATAAAAATATAAAAATACAAATAATTTCAAGCATTTAAAATTAAACAAACCCAATAAAATGCATAAAGCCCTTTAGAAAATATCTTATCAAATTAAACATTTCTTAAAATATTATTACAATTTAAAATTTTAAAATTTATTTTTTTATATATATTTTTATATTTATCTTATTGAATTATTTATTTTAAGAAATAAAATAAAAATATCTTCATAAAAATAATTTCAGCATTTCAAATTAAAGTGACCCAATAAAAACCCTTTGAAAAATATCTTGTTCAAATATTTAATTTTAGCATTTAAAAACGCATGAGATCCAATTAAAAGTATAAAGCTATTTTAATCTATTCAACAACGTAAATGAGTTTTTTTTATTTTATTTTATTTTATTAAAACGTCCCCTTAGTGAAGAATCATTAAAATATTTAATTTAATCATACAGTTTACACCATTTACAGTTAAAGAAAAACAAAACAAAACATTAAAGCCAGTATGTAAAAAGCCATAATAATCTATCCAAATACTTAAATGGCTTTTATTTTATATTATATACAAACATATTTGTTTTTAAGAAATAAAATTAAAATAAGTTAAATATTTAATTTTACCATTTAAAATTAAAATAACCAAATAAAAAAGTATTAAAGCCTGTAAGTAAAAAGGCATATTAACCTATCCAAAAACTTAAATTTATTTTGTTTTGTTTTGTTTTGTTTTGAATCATTCCAGGAGGACAGAAAAGTTCTCCTTAACTGAAAAATTGTCCATTTATGTCACTGATTAAGCACCTAAAATCTCCGACAGCAAATCACATGTCGATTACAAAACCAGCGTTTGGGGTTTTGTATTTTGAGGCGTTGGTGGTGTTCAAGTCATATGAAGTTATAGCAGCAGTTTGTTCATTTATAGGACTTTTGAATGGGGTCTGAGGCCAAGCTAGTAATGTACTCATAAACCAGGAGAGTCAGGACAGCCTCAGGCCCACGTTTATTCCTGTTACCTTGGCCTACGTGGGTCTCAGAGGCCTATTGCTGTGGTAAAAGGACATGATATTTCATCCAGGTTTTCTCCTGGTAATAAAAGCCTGATTCAGCATGCCCCATTAGACGAGGCTGGTGTGGCAAACGCTGTCTGTATTGTTTGGCCGAAGGAACATTGAGTGTATAAACTTGTTTATGGTGCTTGTCACTGTTTTTAACAGGGGTGGTACTTTTTAGCTGTTTGGGACGTATTTGATGTGACTTATGAGATCTGCCTGGTTAATTTATGGCTTTGGAGAGGTTTGCGTTCAATGGGCTCCTTCTTATTTTTACGGGCTCGTGCTTGTTACCTCTACAAAGATGACAGACATTTGGAGGCGTTTGGTTTGCTCTAATGAAGCTGAATCTGAGGGGACTGTAAAAAATTTGATGTAGAAACAATTTTCACTCAGACACAGCTAGTAAATTTCGTAAACAATTACAAAGACACATTGAATTAAACGTGAAGTTTTGAAGAAGAAAACCCGAAATAGTATTTTCTTGTAAAACGTACTCCAATAATCTGTATTTACAACTTCGAAAAATAATTTTTTACAGTGTATTTATGAGGGTCGTATGAGGACCGAAAGAGGTTTGTTTTTGCCGATGCTGTAAGAAAAAGCTCAACGTTTTTCCCAGAGTGCCGTCTGTCAACAGGCCATTTATCTCGGCAAACAGGAAAAGGTGGTTTTTCACTCCTCTATTGCTCAAACGATGTCCTCCTTCGCTTTTTATTCATCCCCCAGGGTGTGTTTGTCATCTTTAAGGAGGCCAGAAAGCCCTGCTGAGACCTTCATTCGATGCTTTCTGAGGTAAACCGCGGATTTAAGAAGAAAGTCCGTGCCAGCCCGACCACCGTAAACCACCTTCAGCATGAACTTACCAGCAAACCTCAACACAGCTGTGGATTTTGATATCGTAAGAGCTTGAGGAGAGTAAAACTAGCCACAAGCCAGTATGATAACATCGGGCTGTGCATTGGGGGGCTTTTGGAGACATCTATATGCTAAAAAGCAAAGTTGGATCCAAAATTGGAGCCTCCAAGACTCAGACCAATATTAGACCCCTTGAGGCCCAGATCCATATCAAAACTGAAACACTGAAGGACCAGATCCAAACCAAGACCTGTCAGTTTTATTGAAATGAAAGAAAAAAGAAAATGCAGTTCATTTCATATATCCAACAACCAAGTTCGCTTTATTTTCAATTAATGCTTCTTTTTTTTTTTCATACATCAAAACCTGCTGTACTGTGCAATCTAATTAGTTAACTGAACTTAAAACAAAAAGTAAGTTAGAAAAATGAAGCAGTTTAATTAATTAATTAATTTATTTATTTATTCTCAATTTTTTTAATTAAATTACTAACATTTTTGTTTTGGACTGCTGAAAAATCTGTTAACTGTACAAATTTAAATTACAGAAGTCTAAGAAAGTGTATTGAAGTAATTTACCCAAATAATGTAAATAAATAAAATATTTCTTAAAATCCATGTTCACAATCACTAATATAATATAATATAATTTATAAATAATATTTATAAATATAATAATATTACTCAGTGCAAAATGAACATTACAAAACATATGCAAAATATTAAATATAAAGGTTGAAATGGAAAAAAATAACCAATTAATAATAATAATAATAATAATAATAATAATAATAATAATAACAAATCTGCTTATAAATACAAATGTTTCAAAACCCAAAATATGTGGAATAGGGTACTGGGATAATTCTGAATAATATTATATATATATATATATATATATATATATATATATATATATATAATAACAGTTATTTCTAATATTTTTAAAACTAAAAGTATATATTTTTATTTTAGTGTACTTTTGTCACGGAACGTGGTTGTAGTAATTGTGCTCCACAAAGGCATAAACATAAAGATTCTTTTATTCCAATTCATAATCATCAACTCACATATTCCATTAGTTAACATTAATCCAGGACAAAGAACACAATGAAACTGAAGGCTTATAAAGACCAGGGAAAACAAAGGAGCAAACGAGATGATTAATTAACACAGGTGGAAACTAAATGGGAACATACACTCCCGGAAGGCACGTCCTGCGCTGTAACAGTTACACCGGGGAGGGGGGGCGGGCACCCTGGTGCAGGGCAGGAATAGGGTGGAGACAAGGAGGGCCTCCAGGGCAGATCTGGGAGCTCGGTAGGCCATGGCGGATCAGGGGACTCGGGAGACCATGGAGGAGCAGCCTTGGCTTTGGCCTTTGGCCCGACCACCATGGCAATGGACATATCCCCCAATTTTCTTGGGGAAAATTAGGTCTTTAAATGCCCGGAGAGAGTCTAAAGGGAGCTCAGAAGGAGTGGCCTCTTGAGGGCGCTTTGGAGGAGCGGGCACTTGAGGGTGATCTGGAGGAGCGGGACTGGCTGGTACCAGCGGAGACTCAGGGGACGATGGAGGGCTGGACGGAACCAGCAGAGACGATGGGGACAATGGAGGGCTGGACGGGACCAGCGGAGACAAAGGAGACTCAGGATAGCTTTGAGGTGCGGCGGCCGACAGGCTTGACTTGCCGTAGATGGCGGGCTTGCCTGGGGAACGGCTGACGAGCTGGACAGCGGGCTGGTTCTGGATCGGGGCTGGACACTCTCCAGACACCGGAGGATCCCTTCCCTCCAGCTCAGTCTTGTGGTGTCTGGGAGATCCACGGAGCGATGGTAATGGGCCCCGATCCAGAACAGACAGTTCAGCGTCGCATCATCCAGCACTGTACACACAGCGCGCCTGCAGAACTCCCGCGAATATTCCACAAGCGGGAGGTCTCGGCGGGTCAGGGCGGAGAACTGAGCGGCGGATTCCATAGCCACGGAAAAGGAAAAACCAAAAACTTTCAACAAACGGAAAATAAAACGGGAAAAAGGGACGCCGCTTACTGATTTATTTTGGGTCCTGGATTCTGTCACTGAACATGGTTGTAGTAATTGTGCTCCACAAAGGTGTAAACATAAAGATTATTTTATTCCAATTCATAAACATCAACTCACATATTCCATTAGTTAACATTAAACCAGGACAAAGAACATAAGGAAACTGAAGGCTTATAAAGACCAGGGAAGACAAAGGAGCAAACGAGATGATTAATTAACACAGGTGGAAACTAATAAACTAAATCAAATAAGGACAAACAGGAACTAAACAGGAACATACATGTGACAACTTTATGTTGTTGTATATTTTTGTTCATATTTCTTATTTTACTCATACTTTTTTCATACTTGTATTTTTATTTAATATTGCAATATGAAAATATTATTATTACTGAAATGTATTAACTGCTTTTTTTAGCTGCTTCTCTTCTGCTTAAAATTTTTATCTAATTTTTTTAATTAAGTTATTTATTTAAAATACTTTTTTTTATTTTAGCTATATTAGTAAATTGTAATAAAAAGTTTACAAATTTTTTTTTTTTTTTTTAATTCATAAATAATAATCTTCTTAAGGATGTAATTTGCTGCCTGTGAGTTCCTGAAGTGTGCAGCTTAAAGTAGAAGAGGTGCAAGAATTTTGGAGCCTAAAACTGGGTCACAAAGTTAAAAAAAATATGGAGAATCACTGATTTAAATCAAGAGGATTTTAGGTTTCACAATGGACGGCCGCGTGCCAGACACCTTCAGTGACTCCTGCTGAATGATGAAGATACCCTGCTGACTTGCGGTTGAGGTCATTTTCACCTTTAATACGCTGGAATTAGACTGCGGTCTTGTCCGAGACCATAAGCCGAGACCCAGATCCAGACCAAGACACTGAGTAATGAGAGCCACACCACGGTCACATTAATGTGGTCTCGAGAGATCTCAAGAGCAAACCCACAATATCAAGACTCTGATTAAAAGCGTATTCATTTAAAACTATTAATTGCAAAGATTGGTACCTGACATGCAAATGGAAACCCTATTCGTCTTCAAAAAACACTTTGGATGTTCCAGCAATGACACTGTGGTTCTTGTCTTACAGTTTTCTTGTCTGTTTCGATGCTGTCTAAACGCTCTGATGAGCTGGAGTCTCGATGTGGAGAGAGTCGGATGGCAGGACCGAAGCCAGTGTGGTTTCTGCGGCAGACCTACTCTGAAAGGTATAAACATATGAAGCTGAAGAAGAAATAAGGAGGATAAAGCAAGTGCACTAATGCTAAGGGGTCACTTATAGTATCAAAATGAACCCAAAAAGCTCTTCAGATCAAAATAACGTCATTCTTTCGTAAACGACACACTTCCAATGTGTCTAACGTCTGATTCCTGGAAAGGCTTGTCAAAGTTGAGAGGTTTTTAATAATTCTTGTGCCGTCCATGATGGTGAAATTGTGGCGGGGTTTGGCCTGCTTTCTCCAGCTGTTGCCTGCCATGACTGTGAGGTTCATTCCATCCTGATTATAATTGCTTTCATCTTGTATCGTGACTGTTTTCAATTCTTCATGGCCCTGTCAGCTCAGCGAGGTTCACAGAGGTTGCAGGAGTCCCATACTGCTGTGGTTGAGGTGAGTATTTCATAAACACTTGTTTTGGGCTCCATTATCAGTCTGAATTTTGCAAAATTATTTATGTTTACAGTGTTAGGAAGGTTACTTTGGAAGTTACTCTATTTAAAATGTATTTAGTAGAGCTGTCAATCGATAAAAAAAAAAAAAAAAAAAAAAAAAACGAATTACTCGTACAATTTATTTCTGAAATCTCACCTAACATTAAAGTTTTTAAATATACTTTTATATTCCAATAATTTCACATGCAATCTTCAAATTTATGTAGAAACAACATAAAGACAGTATATTCTTTAATATTTGTTTAGTGGCACCTTCTTTATAACTAAAAGCAAGTATCACTGATACTAATACTGATGTCTCTATGAAACAGATTTTTTTCTCTAATATTTAACCATTGATTATAACCATTCAACATTACAGTATAAACAAAAGCTGTAAATTTTAACAACTTTTAATTTAACAATCTTCACATAAACCCATTATAATAAAAGTCATATTTAGCTACCTGTGCCCTAGCTACAGAAATTGAATAAAGTTATCAAACACTAAATTCTAAACTAAATATATATAAAAGAGGAAATCGATAACTTTTGCGGCTTTAAAGATTCATCTATATTTATCGATCAAATGTTATCGATTTCCTCTTTTTTTCTTTTTCTTTTGTTTTTTGATTAACAGACATCACAGCAGCTGGTTATTAGGTTATTTGGCTGCTATTACTTTAAGAGCTGCCGCTGCTGAACATGACACGCTGATCTGACATGCAATGAATTGTTTCAAATTCGATTTCTAAATTTCCAGTAGTGGAACACATTTTTATCACTCACCATGTTGGCAACAAAATAATATTAATTAGTATTTTTTTTTTTTATTAATATTACAGCTTTTTACAGAAAATATTCAGATGTAACACCCTTTGTAATATTTAACATTTTTATAAGTATCTGTAATTTAATTACACATTTTTTTCTCTGCAACTGTAACAGATTACATTTACATTTATTTTGTAATTAAATTATATAATGCTGTTACATGTAAATAGTTACTAATGTTTCAAATTAAGCTCTAATATTTACAAAAGTTTAAAGTTATTACGTTTAAAATTTCGTATATATTATATTTATCTTTTTTTGCGACAAGTGCATATTTCATGTTTCATATTTCATTTTATTTAAAATATTTTCATGCATGTTTAAAATAATATATGTTCAGGCACTTTTAAGAGTTTTTGTTGAAATTTGATTACACTTGGACCCCGTTTCATAATTTTGCACATTATTGTCAACTAAAAGTTACTTTTTATTGACTACAGTTTTCTTTGTAGTCAGAATTACAGTACTGTTTGGGGTCAGTTAGATTTATTTATTTATTTATTTATTTTGAAAGAAAGAAGTTTCACCTAGGCTGCATTTATTTGAGCAGAAATACAGTATTATTAAAATATTATTATTACTTAAAATAACTGTTATATTGTATATTTGAATATACTTTAAGAAACATTTATCATTATCAATGTTCAAAACAGTTTCATATTTCTTTGACAACAGAGAGTTAAAAACAGAAATCTTTTAGAATATTATGAAATGTTTTTACTGCCACTTTTGATCAGTTTAATCAATTTAAATTTAGTCTTTGCTGAATAAAGCTTAAAAATATAAGTAATTTTTTCATTCAAAAAGTACTGACCCCAAACATTTGAACAGCAGTGTAAATTGATGAAAATCAATAAATATGAAAAATTTAATTGAAATTTTCATCAAAAGACAAAAACTATATGAACTGAAAAAAGTAAAAAATAACACTCATTGTCCTACATATATTATCTATTGAATTAGCATCAGATGTGTTCTCTTTCACCCATTTTGCCTACTTGTGACCTTAAGGCTTGAGTTTTGTAGTAATTTGTACTGTTTTTAGTGTTTTATGGAACTGTAAATCAGTGGAACACAATAGCGGTTACTGGAAACCAGGCTAATATCAGATACAGAACTGCAATATTACTGTAACAGAACTGCTGTATTCAGCCAGGGACTGATATATTCTTATTTCAGTGTTTGGGTAAGAATGTGTCTGCTAACTGACTAAAATAGCTAATAATTAAGTACATTCTGAGTTTAAAAATTATATTATCTTTGCCAGGCTTTAGTATTCTTGCCAATTGTAAGATGTAGTTTCCATGCAGTTTATTTTCCATCTACTGTAGGTCCCAGTGACACAATGAGTAAATTCTAGGGTCCTTTCAGTATTTTAATTGAGAACATGTTCACTCAGAAAGAAGTTGATACTGTATGTTTAATATGAGCAACATAATTCAATCAGTACAGCAAGCAAAAATGCTGATTCGTGTTGGTATAGCTGCATATCCAGACAAACTCCTACACTGCAATCAATGCATTTCACTTTCATGCTAATTTATTCTACAGGTGTTTGATTAAATGACCTGGTTAAAAGCATTCAGCTGGCCGAGAGGGAAGAACCACAAATGTATCTATCAACTTGAGGTACATAATTAATGATGTTCTGGCTTAGCATATGTATAATGTATTATTTGAAGCAGCTCACTGAAGTTTTTTTGTCTCTGTCCTCCTGTCTTTTCTTTGGCAGCTGACGAAAGGATGGAGGAGGAGCAGGAAGACAGTTTTGCCTTGCAGTACCTTGGAAAGAATCAATCCGAAGAAACATATGTTGGGTGATGAAACGGTGCCTTTTCAAGTTTGAGAAGGTGATCTTTTAAAGGTTTTTGTGCGGTTTTAAACATTCTCTGAGATGAAGAATAAATTGCATTGTGCCATCTCAAGCCAAATAATATAATACAATAATATTTAATACAATTGAAATATCCACCTACCAAACATCAATTGTTTCACAACATGGCATTTTAGTATGAAGTAAAAAAAAAAAAAAAAAAACTTTCTTGAGGAGCTCTTTTCTTTTTTTGCAGCAATGATGGTGTTATTATTATTATTATTTTATATTTATGGAATAATTTAAGATAAAAATATGATGGTAACAGGGTTGACGTATTAATACTGTCTCACCGCCGAACTAAAAATACAAGATAATAATACCTAACTTTATAGAATGGTTCAGTTTTGAAAGTATGATGGTGTCATTTTTTTCATTGTTTGTTTTTTTAAAATATTTATAGAACAATTTAAGATAAAAATATGATGGTAACAGGGTTGATGTTTTAGTATTGTCTTACCAACAAACTAAAAATATAAGATAAAGATGCCTAACTGGTCAGCGCCAGTAGCCTAGTGAGCAAGTGCGGCAATGTATAACTCTGTTGCGTTACGGGCATCTCGAGTTCGAATCCCGGCTCAAGGACCTTTCCCGACCCCCACACCCCCCCTCTCCCACTTCACTTCCTGTCTGCTCTCCACTGTTGTATCATAGTAAAGGCAAAACACCCAAAAAAAAAAGATGCCTAACTGATATGATGGTATCATTATGGTAATGCTTTTATGTAAAGAACAATCTAAAATAAAATATGATAACAGGGTTGACATAAAAAAGATAACTTTTTTTTTTTTTTAAGTTCACTTCTTGAAAGTATTCTAGTGTTTTCTTTTTTTACATCACATATGCATTTAGCAGACAAGCGACTTACAGTGCATTATCAGTATGTGTGTTCCCTGGGAATTGAGCCCACGACCATTTTCGCTGCAAGCGCAATGCTTTACCACTGAGCCACAGGAACACCACAGAATGTCTAAAAATATGGTGGTAACACGGTTGATGTTTTAATATTGTCTTAATGACAAAGCCAAAAAAAGCAAGGTAAACATACTTAACTTTCTTAAAGAGTTCACTTCTTAAAAGTGTGATGTGTGTGGTAATTATTATATTCTATCATATTATATTATATTATAAATTATAAATACAATATTTTGAGTTAAAATATGCTGGTAACAGGGTTGATTTTTTAATATTTCCTTACAAACAACAACAACAAAACAAGATGGACTTCTTGATAGTGTGATTTATTTTATTTATTTTTTTTACATAAAATACAAAGGTAATAGGGTTGACGTATAGTAACACACAACTAGTAAGACACAAGTCTTTAAGTCTATTAAGTGTCTTCAAATATTTTGTTTTCATGAACAACAAATGTTAATAATATCTAAACACAAAAATGTTTTAAAATAAAAATAAGAGAAATCAACGAAAATTAACATTTTGCCTAAATTTATTTGAGGGACATAAATACTGTCATGTTACATACCACTACATATTATTGTAAACTACATATTCTACATATACTGAATACTACATATTCTGTAAATCAAGGGCCAAAACAAGACAGATGCTTTATGGATAGATGCGTCTGCAGTAACAACATGAAGGTTTATGTCGAAAGATTTGCTTTGGGTCCTTGCAGTCTTACAATATCTATTTTCTCCATATTTTCTCCATCTCTGTACATGCTGTTCCTGAGAGACGTGTCCTGTTGAAGGTTTGATGTCTTGTGATAGTATCTGGTCTGTTCATTATGATACTCCCTCTTGAGACAAACAGGATGAGTGAAAAACATCTCCCTTTGCAAACACATGCGCAGATACGCACCAGCTTTGGTGTACCTCATGAAGACATATACTGTAGATCACAAGGTCTGGGCAGAGAAAAGAATATATATATATGGCTACTTTTGAATGGATGTCAATGGTTAAATATACTTTTTGGGTCCAAATGATGTGGTTGAAACCTTGACCTGCTGTCTGGATCTACATGTAATTCCTAGTGGTAAAGCGACATGCGTTTTAGGAGTCGATGATAATTTGTTCCAATGATTCTTCCTTATGGTGACATAAAGACAGTTGAGTTGGCCAAATGTGTCAGCTCTTCCTGAAAGAGTCGACCATTAATCTGGTGCACAGACAGACGTCAGTGAAGCACCAGGATCATTTGAAATCAAAGATGACGTTCATAGCGAACATTGAAACAAAGGCGCTTTAATGTTGAGGGACTTTACCCTTCACTTTCAATTGAGTAATTTGCTCGCTGTACATTTGGATGAAGCACTGATGGAGGGTTAAATGAATCAGACTGGCCAGTATACATCAACAAACCATTTTCCCTTCACACCTCAGTGCTACTGGCCTCATAAATTGAGACTTTGAATTCTCGCACACATGGCTTTCTGCTTGCCAGTAGTCAATATGACTATGAAATGTCTGAAATGAGATCCTTCATTGAACACTTTTGAGAGTCCATGTGTGCTGCCAAACTCAATGCTTGATGGTCTGTTCCCCTCACGCTCTCACTTACCCTGGTGGTGTTTGAGGGAAACTTTGTAAGGTTTTTTTATTTTATTTTTTTCTCGGCTGAAGGGTGGTGACAAGGTTTGCATATGCTCTCCAATGGGATATGCATGTCGCATTACTCTCCAATACAATACTTGCATGTTGCGTGTTACAATATTAGTAGTGGTAAGTAGTAGTAATAGTAGTAGTATTTAATATTTTAATAATCATAAGAACCGTGATGTAAGAATAATAATTATTAGAATAATTGTATTCTTTTGTTGATGTTAATAACAATAATAAAAAGTAAAGATTTATTACAAATTTATATAATCAATCATCATCATCAATAATAATAATAATAATAATAACAATAACAATACTGTTATTACTGTTGTTTAAAAGGCTAATTGTTAGTTAAAACATAGAATAGTATAAAAATATGTATTATTATTATTATTATTACAGTATTATAGTTTTTTTTTTTTTAATTGTAATTAATTTTATATTTAATAGTTAATTGATTTAATAATAGTTTAAAAATAATAAGAATAGTCATTTATTATTTTTATTATTATTATTATTATTATTATTACTGTTTTTAAATGTCCATTATTAGTTAAATAGATAGAATAGTATATAAATATTTGTAATGTAATAATTATAGGTGTATCATCATCACATCATCATCAATGATAATAATAATAATAATAATAATAATAGATATTGTGTAAATAGTATTATTATTATTACATATGTATTATATTTGCTGTTTAAAATGTTAATTAATTTAATATTTGAAAGTTAATTAAATTTAATAATAGTTTTAAAATAATCTTTGGATAATGGTCATTAACAACAACAACAACAACAATGCATCAGCTTTGTCATCATTATTGCCATTTTAAAAAATATTATAATGATTATTCATGTGAATCCAGTATTTAAATATGCATATAAATTAATTACATTAAAAGTAAGTTAATAACATATATTATTTCAAAAATATTAAATTTAAATATGTGTATTTAAATGAATATTATGATATTGTTGCAGTATTTGTATTTGTTGAATGCTAGCTGCTTATTTGATGAGCTTATTTGCTTATATAACCCAATTTATCTTAACGCAAGATTTAAGCTTAAATTCTAAGATGTCAAAAAAAAAAAAGTAATTTCAACAAAAATTGCATGATCGTTTGTTTATTCCCCTATTTTAGCCTTTTCATTTAATTTTTGTAGTAATGACTGCCTGACTGTAGAGAATGCCTTACATATAACCACATTTTTCTGGCAAACATTGCCAAATTTAATGTATGATGCTTTAATCAACCACAGGGCTATCAAAACAGCCAACGAAACATTCAAATCACTTTAAAGATGACTGATCTAAGCATGGCGAGACAGTGTACGCAGTCCATTCATCAGCAGAAATTACATTACATCACAAGCACACGAGCCATGAGGCCCCTCTCGCTTATATAACCCTCAGTGGTCTTTCCCTCTTTCTGCAGCCAAACGAGAACCAGGCATGTATGTGCTCAGATGTCGTGGAATCACAAACATTGTCATTCAACATTACAAGGATGGGTTGCGAAAACAGGACAACGGTTTTTGTTGGGGAGTGAATTCACGCCCCTTGTTACTGAGTCACAAACTCAACCGCAGAGAATCTACAATCGCGTATCCTTCCTTTGTTCTTTCATTCTTTGATTTCAGCATCCGGTTCTTTTCACAACTGACAAACCTCTAATTGGATCTGCAGACAGCCATCTTGAGTTTGGAGCGGACCATAGCTTTTCTCGATTAATGCGCAATTGAACCGGATCAGAGTGGCTCAATTTAGCAAATCTGTTTTCTTTATAAGGGAACTCTCAGAAACAAACAACCTGGCGAATCGCAACCATTTGTGGAGAGGCCCAAGGCCTTTCTGCACCTACAACGATGCCGAATTGGTAACTTCGAAGCATAAATCCGCAACTCGTGCCAAAAGTTGAGATTACAATCGCTCGAAGGGCTCGTTGCCTGATTGTATGACAGCCAGGTTGGCGATGGCCTGCAACTGCAGAGCTCATCAGGTGGAGAGATATTCGGAGGATTCGTTTCCCTCTTCTTTTGTCTGTTTAAACAATTAAGGCCTGGACATGACAGAGAATTGGACGGGCGTCCCCTTCGAGGTCCCTGGCGTAAGATCCTGCTCCAACCGTGATTAAGTGATGTCTTTTGGAGCCGGTGCCGGTTTAGTTATTTCTTTTGTTTTGGGCTCCAAGGAAAATCTCCACCAGAGCAGATGGTGGGGTAGGCAGGAGTGAAAGGGAGATGAAGGAAAGCAAGAGAGAGGTGACACATTTTCTCCGGGAAACCTCAGAGGGCTCATCACGGACTGCTGATCTTCCAACTGCTTCAGAATATTTTAGTGTTTTTCCTTCTTATTGCGACCTAAGAAACTCGCAGCGTTGCACTCCAGTCCATCGCGAGTCCAATAATCATGTCAGATATTATCTATGGCCTCTGCTTCCAGAGATGTTTCACTTTATAGATCAGGAAGAATCGAAATGATTCAGTTGTAAACAGCCAAATGATGCAAATAATTTTTTCGTTTTGTCAATTTACATGCGACTGGAAAATGGATTACGTGAAGGTTTGCGTCACATTTTTAAAATGTACAGGCACTGCAATAAAATACAATTTCTCAAGCTGTTTCAAACTTTTTTTTTTTGTGCATTTACAATGGAGACCAGATCTTTCAAGCTTCTAAAAGGGCACAAAAGCACCATAAAGCTATCAAAAGTACTATATTCTTAATCTCCCATATGAAACTTTCTGTGAGGAAAAGAATAAAATTTAAAGTGATAGTTCAATTAAGAAATTAAAATACTAGTACTGTGAAATGATTAATCGCGATTAATCGCACCCAAAATAAAACTTTTTGTTTACATTATATATGTGTGTGTACTGTGTATATTTATTATGAATATACTGTATAAATGCACACAAATGCATGTATATATTTAAGAAAAATATTTTACATTTATATATTAAATATATTTATGTATGGTATAATTTATATGAATATGTGTAAATATTTTCAAAATATATGCATATATTTTGGATGCGATTAATCACGATTAATCGTTTGACAGCACTATAAAAAAGAAGACCAAATAGTTGACAGTAGCCATTGACTTCTATAATAAGAAGAAAAAATAAATAATAAAACAGCATTCTTCAAAATATCTTCTTTTGTGTTTAATAAAAGAAAGAAACTCATACAGGTTTGGAACAACTTGAGTTTGAGTAAATGATGAGAGAATTTCCACTAAGTTGTTATACACTAATAATCGTCCCATCCGTTGAGATGTGAACAGTTGGAGGCTGAATTATTGATCTGGTTCATGAATGGTTTAATCTCATTAAATTGAAAAGATCAGACTCAAAGGAAAAATTTTCTGTGAATAACAAACATATTTCAGTCTGTTCCTCACACAGAGACATTTAGTGACCACACAAATGTACACATGAAATTAGAATATAGCAAAAGTTTTCGCAATGAAATAATGATTCGGCGGCAATAGCTTCGTGGGCAGCACGCAGACATATATTGCTGTTGCTCTTCGAGCAATTTTTTGTTTCTCAAAAATCCTTTCAGTGATCAGTTCCTAAAATAATTTTTTTTTTATTCATTTTGAAGAACATTTTAATTATCTGAAGAACGTTTTTCCACTATAAAAAATGGATGGATGTTAAAGGTTCTACATGGAACTGTTAGTGCCAATAAAGTAAGATGTGTTTTATACAAATGACTAATTTTGGGCATGTGGTTGCTTAATTAGAATACTCAATTTATTAATATTAGAATGAGGTTGTTTTCCTTATAAAAACAAATAATCAACACAATTGAATAGAGGCCCATCGTATGACAACAATGTATATCGTAGTGGCATACAGTTGAAATTGTATAAGCCCTACTTTTGTTGATTCTTTTATTATGCTTTTTTGTCAATTTTAGATCTTCACTCATTCGCTTTTATTATATTGAAAAGAGTGGACCGGATTGTCTTCAAAATTTCATCTTTTGTGTTCCAGGAAAGATGGCAAGTCATAAAATTTTGATGACGAATTTGTCAGATTTTTCATTTATTACCTTAAAGCACACCATAAAACATTCAGTTTTACACCCACTGGCATTTACCAGCAAATCTGTACTTGCACTTTGGATTTGGATGATATAACTCCAGCTTCCTTGACTCTTTCAGAACCTACTCCCACCGCTTTGTGTAATGTAACCCAGTGCTGTTCTCCATCATCCTCTCTGTATTTCTGGCTCCAGAGGTCCTGTGAAGAATTGCTGTCCACTTTTGGCCTTCAGACCAGGCCAGAGAACAGGTGGTGAAGCCATCTCTAGCAGATTTTCTTTCGCTTTAGCTCTCGGTGTACTCGAAAACGAGCCATGTGGCGCACAGAGCCGCGCTGAAGGTGAAGGCAGGGCTGGGTCAACACGGGCACAGGATGGAGAAAGTCTTTCAGGAAATTCCTGCGCAGAACAAAACGTTTGACACAAAGCCTGGTCTTAAAACCGATTGCTACATTTCTCACTCCTTCTCTCCAGCGTTTTCTGTGCCATATGTTTGATTTTCGTTTTTTATGTATGAAGAAACCCAGTGCCCTTTTTTTATCGTACCAAACGGCACTTCGTTGCAAACAGCATTGACCATTTTACAGGACTGAACTTTGCTGTTACTGGAGGCCTTCTTGCTAAACGATTTGAACACACATGATGGTAATTGACAGCGTATGTTCTTGTTGAAGTGCAATATGGAAACTATTCCTTCTCTCAAATGTAATTTCAAATCGCAGGTGTCCAAATACATGAGAATCTGTGGAGTGTTTTTTCATTCCAGTTGATGGGGTCAAGCGAATAAAGTGGGGGGAAGGATAATGACTGATGCAGTCACTCTGAAATGACTCCAGTGGATTGGAAATATCTGAAAAATCTCACTCTTGCTCGCCACAAAGCAAAAAAGTATTCGAATAAGTGGGGTGAACCATACCATCACAATTCTAGGCTAATGAATAAGGTCCTCAGTGTGGCCCATTCAAGCTACAATAAATTATTATTATTATTATTATTTAATTAAAGTTTCCACCACGTTATTTAAAAGGTAATTGCAACTCTCACAATTCAGACTTTTCCCTTGCAATTCTCAGTTTATATTCACAAATTAGACTTTGTTTCTCAATATTCTGACTTTTTTCCCTAAGAATTGTGAGAAACAAAGATACTGTAACTAGATATAAACTTATAATTGCAATATTAAATCTCAGAATTGCGAGATGTAGACTCACAATTCTTAGAATAAAATGCAAAATTGCAAAATGTTAACTGACAATTGTGAGTTTATAATCGCAATTGCAAGATATAAACTTAATTCTGAGGAGAGAAGTCTACTCTGAATTGTAAGATATAAACTTGCAGTTGTGAATTCTGAGAGGAAAGGTCTGAATTGTGAGATATAAACTCGATTGCAATTAAAAAGTCACTTGTGAAGCAAAAAATTTGAATTTAGAGATGTAAACTCACAATTCTTAGAAAAAAAATGCTAAATTGTGAAATGTTAACTCGCAATTGTGAGTTTATAACTTGCAGTTGCAAGATATAAACTGTTAATTCTGAAAAGAAAAAGTCTTTATTGTAAGATATAAACTCATAATTGCGATTTAAAAAGGTCAATTGTGAAAGTAAATTAGAATTGCAAGATATAAACTCAATTCTTAGAAAGTTTATAGCTCGCAATTGCAATATGTAAACTGTTAATCCTAAGAAAAGTCGGAATTGTGAGTTATAAATTTGCAATTGCGATTAAAAAAAGTCACTTGTAAAATAAATTAGAATTGCAATATAAACTCACAATTCCTAGAAAAAAACGTTAACTCACAATTGTGAGTTTATAAACTGTTTGTTTATAAACTTTGATATAAACTTAATTCTAGAAAAGTCTGAATTGTGAAATATAAACTCACAATTGCGATTTAAAAAAAGAAAGAAAAAAAAGTCATTTATGAGATAAAATGTCAGACCTGTGAGATGTAAACAAAGTTTGAATTGAAAGCAGCAATAAACAACCTAGACTAGCATAAAAACTGATCTTTTCAGCAGGACACTGTCAAGCTTTCAGACATTACTTTGGGCAAGGAGTAATTTCAATGAAAACACGTTAGGAAAAACTATGAAGACAGCTCTTGACCTACATGTCAGCTAAAGAAATTGAATTAAAGATCATCTTGTAGCGTCTGGTGGAAAGATGGTGAGAAGCAATTTTGTTGCGCTCGGAAATCAGGTCACCAAATTATCTTTCTGGACACTATCTTCTTTTGTTAGCTGACAAGTGCAAGGCAAGTTTTATTATTTTGAAAAATGTGCCCTTTTTGAATCCTTAAAAAAAAAAAAAAAAATATATATATATATATATATATATATATATATATATATATATATTTTTTTTTTTTTTTCTTTCACCTTGGCACATAGAAAACGTCTTGGGTTACGTATGTAACCCCAGTTCCTCGAGGAACGAGACGCTGTGTCCAAGAACGCTAGGGAATGCCTCCAGCGTGACCACGCTCTGATACAAATGTAATCTGTCCAAAGGATGGGCGAGACGTCACGGGCGGGTGACGAACGGCCAGGAGGCATAAAAGCATGTGCGGTGGAACCGGCGTCAGCTTCAGGAATGAAGCAACCGCTCGTAGGGATGCCGGAAGTATGGCCTTGAGACGCAGCGTCTCGTTCCCTCGAGGAACTGGGGTTTCATACGTAACCCAAGACGTTCCTCTTCAGGAACTCGAGCTGCGTCCAAGAACGCTAGGGGAACGAGATCCCCACGCCAGACTGACAAATCCTGCCTAGTGTGGATGGAGCACAGCTAGGGCGAGAGAAAAAGGCCACAGGTGGCTAGGTGAGCGGGGCCTGCGTCCCAAGGCCAACTTCTGAAGAGTGAGTCTTGATCCCCAAGAGGGGAGAGCAGAGGACTCGAGGCTATGGAATAGCATCCTGATCCACCACATAGCAAACGCTCTCTGGCCGGAGGCCTCAGCCTCTGGAGGAAACATGTACTAGGGGGTGTCTACCCACTGAAGGTCACCGAGAAGGGCGCGGTAGGCCGGTATAGCCGCCACGTAAACCCTCAGGGTGGAGTGGGTTAACCCTCGGAGGAACAGGCCCGCACAAACTCCAGAACTGTACCAAACGGGCAGTTGGCTGGGTCGAGCTGGCAACCTCTGCACCATGAAGTGACACTTCACTTCAGGGTGTACAAGTCCCTTGTGTTGTGGAGAAAGCATGTAACTAGGGGGTGCCTACCCACTGAAAGGCCACCGAGAAGGGCGCGGTAGGCCAGTATAGCCGCCACGTAAACCCTCAGGGTGGAGTGGGTTAACCTGCGGAGGAACAGGCCCGCACGAACTCCAGAACTGTACCAGTCGGGCAGTTGACTGGGTCGAGCTGGCGGTCTCCGCACCAAGAAGTGAAAAGTTCCACTTCAAGGCGTATAGTTTCCTCGCTGAGGGAGCTCTGGATTGGAGGAAGGTCTCAACAACCTCGGTTGGGAGACCGAGTTATGGGCTGTGCCCCTCAGGGGCCACACCCACAACTTCCAGCTCCGGGCGGGGTGACAGACCCCCGCTTGTGAGAGGAGATCCCTCCTGACGGGAATCTCCCATGGAGAGCCGTCGAGGAGAGAAATCAGGTCCGAGAACCATACTCGGCCCGGCCAGAACGGTGCTACCAGAAGTAGACTGACCTCGTGCCAGCGCACTCTCCCCAGAACTCCCGGGAGCAGAGCGATCGGGGAAAAATGTACAGACGAATGTACCTCGGCCACGTCTGTACCATGGCATCCAGCCCCAGTGGAGCTGGATGAATTTAGAGAGTACCAGAGGGGACATGCGCTGTATACTTACCTGAGTAGCGAAGAGGTCCACCTGAGCCTGGCCAAACACTCTCCAAATGTGCTTCACCCCCTCAGGGTGAAGCATCCATTCCCCGGGCCTCAGCCCCTGCCTTGACGGGATGTCTGCTCCCACACTGAGATGCCCAGGCATGTGAACTGCTCTCAGCGAGAGGAGTTTGTCCTGGGACCACCCAAGGATCTGGTACGCCAGCCTGTGCAGGGGGCGTGAACGCAGACCTCCTCGGTGGTTGATGTAAGAGACCACCGCAGTGTTTTCGGTGCTATCGCACCAACACCGGCGATCTCTAGGTCTGGGAGAAAGTGTTTCTGTGAAACACCGCCAGCATCTCCAGGCAGTTGAAGTGCCACATGAGACGGCGAGTACTCCACAGACTGCGGGCAGGGTGAGGGACACGTCCGTCGCTAGCGTACGCAGCAACACGGAGCTCCCAACACCAGGCCCTGAGACAAGAACCAAGGATGTCTCCACATGTCTAAGGCACGTAGGAACCACCACGTGACCTTGATCATGTGAAGCGGTTTTCCCCTTGGGGAGAACCACTTGGTCTTGAGCCACCACTGTTGAGTGACTGGCCTTCTTTCACTCTCCTGACTGCTGTGAGGATTGACTCGATCCGAGCAGGGGACACACGTGCCTGCATCGTGGTCGAATCCCACACCACACCAAGATAAGTGGTTCTCTGTAATGGAGAAAGCACACTCTTCTTGGTGTTCAGTCTTAACCCCAACACTTTCATGTGAGCACGAACAACATCTCGATGTTGAGCCGCCATCTGCCTCGGCCCGGGAGCGCCACTCTGACTCCAACATACTGGGGAGTATGAGAAGTGACGCTCCCTATAGGAGGAGCTGGAACACGGTTGGGGCTGCTCCGCCCAGCAGCCCCTGCTGACCACATCAACCTCCTCAGAGGAAGAGAAGTAAAACATAGTGCTCTCACTCGAGAAAATCCCAAGTTTTCTTAGGCTCCTTACACATACACATCTAACTTCTCCTAGTTAGATGAAATAGATCATTTAATTCCTCAAAATTAAATGGAGAAAAACAACCAGACAAGTAAACACGGTCTGATATGAAAGGATTCATGAAACGAACGAGAATGACATAATGCACGCGTCGCCTCGGCAACGCGTGCTGCAACAGTGAGCTCTCACTCAAAGGGGGAAGAACCGCACCGCGGGCTTCCAGCCCCGAGCGAGAGCGCTAGATCTGGGGATTGCAGGTGGAGAGAGGGCGAACCCGTCTCCAACCCGTCCGCCAGATCTATGTGCGATCCCTGCGATCTCATTCGCCGCCCTCGAGAGCTGACTCTGCGTGCTCTCCTCTCAAGCAGACCACACACGGACTGTTAGTGAAAAACACAGCCTGTAATGCGATCTGCTCTCGCCCAAGTGCTAGTTTCTCTGCACTTTAGACATTGTGGAGCTTATTTCAAGTGACAAACAACACTAAATAAGACTCACAACACAGATCGACAGACACACAGAGTAGCGGTAGCTGAATGACAAAAGCTGACGCCGGTTCCACCGCACGTGCTTTTATGCCTCCTGGCCGTTACGTCACCCGCCCGTGACGTCTCGCCCATCCTTTGGACAGATTACATTTGTATCAGAGCGTGGTCACGCTGGAGGCGTTCCCCTAGCATTCTTGGACGCAGCTCGAGTTCTTGAAGAGGAACCCTATTGCATTCATTGCATCCATTTTCATAGAAGAGAAAAGTTGTGTATTTTCAATTATAGAAGAAGAATTAGTGAATATTTTACTTGGCTTAAGCTTTGTTTTATAGGTTGGTCTGTCTGAATACTTTATTCTGATTCCAGTTAGCCAGTCAAAAAGGTAAAAAAATGATATAAATACTGTTCAGTTTCTTGCACAAACCGATAATTTCGTGTCTTAGGACACCAATGTATCGTCACGAGCCGCAGGGTTTAATTTGAATTTGTCTGTGCATGTTTTTTTTTTTCTCTCAAAGATTCTGTGCCCATTGAGTGGCATTATATGACTGACAGACTGCAACAGTTGTAGTTAAAAACCTTTGTTTGTGTTCTACTGAAGAAACAAAGTCACCTACATCTTGGATGCCCTGGGGGTAAGCAGATAAACATCAAATTTTCATTTTTTGGGTGAACTTTAATTGTAAGTCTATTTCCCTTACATAAAATGCTAGCTATAGAATTAGCCTTAGCTAAAACAAAAATGTCAGCCATTTTCGTCCAAATAATTTTACAAATGTCCTTTCCACCACTGTCATTTTCATATTTGAAGAAACACTCTGGCTGCACAAAGTATCTTTATCCATTGATGTTCAGAAAGGCATATGGATCCTAAACGCAGAGCTAGCCTGTTGCTATTAGTCATCTGAGGTGAAAGAGAAGAGAAAACAAGAGCAGTTTCCCTCGTCTTTCACATGATTAATGTACTATAGGAGTATGTGATTTGGCTTCAATAAATCGCATACTGGATCGATGGAAATAATTTTCGTGTTGAAAAGCGAATAACGTCGTGTCTGTATTTGTGTGTACCGTTTCTCTGCTGGAGGCGACTCTCTGTTTTGGAAATACTGAGTCTGTCTGTTTTTCTCTCGGTTGACATGTCTCTCCCTCTGGGTTGAGATTTGACAAATCACATGGAGGAAATACCCTGATCTTCTCGGTGTCGGGATTCCCTGAGTGAGCGAGCCGGATGGAGACGTGGCCTGCTTGGAGAAGATGCTTGGCTCCCAAGAAAGCGTGTGAGATAAAGAGAGAGAAGAAACAAGATTGATGGTGCTTGTCTCTGTGTTGATTGGCTGGCTGATTGGTGAGTTGCGTTCATCAGGATGGTAATGGTAATACCAGTCTCTCTCCTGCTTTCATCTCTTCCAGCTCTCAGTTCATTTAGTGTCACTAAGTCTAGATTCTGACCAGGATGATTTACTTAAGTGGGCCTTTGGAATTTTGGAGGGGACACGAATTTGCCAAGTTACCCTGCATTACACATTACCCATGAATCAGCTTTGAGCAGTGGTGCAGCACTATTATTATTATTATTGTTGTTTTACAGTTTTATTGTTATTTTTAAGCATTATTATTATTAACACCAACAGCAAGATAATGTACAGTTTTATTGTTGTTTTACAGTTTTATTGTTATTTTTAAGCATTATTGTTATTGATTACCAACAATAACAAGAGGAAGTACAGTTATATCAAATGTGTCATCTAAATGAATGAATTAATTAATTTTTAAAGGTAATATTGCAAAAGTATTAGGAATAATGATGATACAGCATTTTTTTTAATGTCAGCTATAATATTATATAATAGGAAATCATAATGATGATGATGATGATAATTATTATTATTATTTGTTAATAATACTAATAATTATACTACTACTACTAATACTAATTATTATTATCCTTTTTCATGGACAGATGTGGGCTATTTCTTCGTTATTTTTACATCAATTAAGCAGTTAAAAGGTCTGGAGTTGATTCTAAGTGTGCCATTTGCATTTGGAAGCTGTTGCTGTGAACCCACATTATGCGGTGAAATACAAGTGAAATAGGCAATTCTTAGGCTTCAAAAACAAAACAAATCCATCAGAGAGATGGCAGGAACATTAGAAGTGGCCAAATCAACAGTTTTGTACATTCTGAGACAAAATAATTCACTGGTGAGCTCAGCAACATAAAAAGGACTGGGCGTCCATGGAGTACAACAGTGGTGGATGATCAGAGAATACTCTCCTCGGTAAAGAAAAACCCTTTCACAACATCCAGCCAAGAGAAGAACACTCTCCAGGAGGTATGTGTCACTGTCAAAGTCTACAACTTAACAAGAGCAAATACAGAGGGTTCACCACTTCTGGAAAAACATTCTTTGGATGGCTGATATTAAGATCAACCTGTATCAGAATGACAGGAAGAAATAAGTATGGAGAAGGCTTGGAAAAGCTCATGATCCAAAGCATACAACATCATCTGTGAAACATGGTGGAGCAGTGTGATGGCATGAGCATGGCTTCCAGTGGCACTGGGTTACTGGTGTTTAGTGAAAATATGACAGAAGCAGCCGGATGAATTCTGAAGTGTATAGAGATATACTCTCTGCCCAGATTCAGCCAAATGCAGCAAAGTTGATTGGACGGCGCTTCATAGTACAAATGGATGATGACCCAAAACAAAAAGCAAAAACAACCCAGGAGTTTTTGAAGGTAAAAAGTGGATTATTCTGCAATGGCCAAGTCAATCTCCCGATCTCATCCCGATTGAGAAAGCATTTCACTCACTGAAGACAAAACCACAGGCAGAAAGACCCACAAACAAACGACAACTGAAGTCAGCTGCAGTAAAGGCCTGGCACAGCATCACAAAGCAGGAAACCCAGTCTCTGCTGATGTCTATGAGCTCCAGACTTAAGGCAGTCATTGCCTGCAAAGGATTCTCAACAAACATTTTATTTAAGATTATATTTATTCGTCCAGTGACATTTGAGCCCCTGAAAATGGGGGGAATGTGTATAAAAATGGTTGTAATTCCTTTGTTTAACCCCTTGAATTAAAGCTTAAAGTCTGCTCTTCAATTCCATCTTGATTGCTTCATTTTAATTCTATTCCGGTGGCATACAGAGCCAAAATTATGAAAACTGTGTCCAAATATGTATGGACCTAACTGTACAATAAATATCAGTAATGTAGCTGTACTATTATATAATACAGTGGGGCAAAAAAGTATTTAGTCAGCCACCAATTGTGCAAGTTCTCCCACTTAAAAATATGAGAGAGGCCTGTAATTTTCATCATAGGTATACCTCAACTATGAGAGACAAAATGAGAAAAAAAAATCCAGAAAAATCACATTGTAGGATTTTTAAAGAATTTATTTGAAAATTATGGTGGAAAATAAGTATTTGGTCAATAACAAAATTTCATCTCAATACTTTGTTATATACCCTTTGTTGGCAATGACAGAGGTCAAAAGTTTTCTGTAAGTCTTCACAAGGTTTTCACACACTGTTGCTGGTATTTTGGCCCACTAGAGCAGTAATGTTTTGGGGCTGTCGCTGGGCAACACGGACTTTCAACTCCCTCCAAAGATTTTCGATGGGGTTGAGATCTGGAGACTGGCTAGGCCACTCCAGGACCTTGAAATGCTTCTTTTACGAAGCCACTCCTTCGTTGCCCGGGCGGTGTGTTTGTGATCATTGTCATGCTGAAAGACCCAGCCACGTTTCATCTTCAATGCCCTTGCTGATGGAAGGAGGTTTTCACTCAAAATCTCACGATACATGGCCCCATTCATTCTTTCGTTTACACGGATCAGTCGTCCTGGTCCCTTTGCAGAAAAACAGCCCCAAAGCATGATGTTTCCACCCCGATGCTTCACAGTAGGTATGGTGTTCTTTGGATGCAACTCAGCATTCTTTCTCCTCCAAACACGACAAGTTGAGTTTTTACCAAAAAGTTATATTTTGGTTTCATCTGACCATATGATCATCCAAATGCTCTCTAGTAAACTTCAGACGGGCCGGACATGTACTGGCTTAAGCAGGGGGACACGTCTGGCACTGCAGGATTTGAGTCCCTGGCGGCGCAGTGTGTTACTGATGGTAGCCTTTGTTACTTTGGTCCCAGCTCTCTGCAGGTCATTCACTAGGTCCCCCCGTGTGGTTCTGGGATTTTTGCTCACAGTTCTTGTGATCAATTTGACCCCACGGGGTGAGATCTTGCGTGGAGCCCCAGATCGAGGGAGATTATCAGTGGTCTTGTAAGTCTTCCATTTTCTAATAATTGCTCCCACAGTTGATTTCTTCACACCAAGCTGCTTACCTATTGCAGATTCAGTCTTCCCAGCCTGGTGCAGGTCTACAATTTTGTTTCTGGTGTCCTTTGACAGCTCTTTGGTCTTGGCCATGGTGGAGTTTGGAGTTGGACTGTTTGAGGTTGTGGACAGGTGTCTTTTATACTGATGTGACGGATCGGTGGCCCTCCCCCTCATCATCATCACCACCCCGTCCCTTATTCGCCGCCCTTCACCAGGCTCCCGACTGGAGTGGGTGGATGAGAGGAGGGGCGTGGGATCAACGCGGGCTGGCGGCGTGTGATGAGGCACAGCTGGACTGAATGAAGCCTCATCACCGCCGCTGTTAAATGCCCAGCGCGCCTCTCCTCGAGAGACCGGTCTCTTCCCCCCCGTGCATGCACGCTGGTGTCCTCGTGAGTCCAGGAAGGGTGCGAGGGACATCGCGCCACCGGAGATGTGAGCTGCAGAACCCGCGGTCCGGAGAACGCCGCACCCGTATTACGGCCGTCGGGCCAGGATGCCGGGCCGATCAAGTCCCGCCAAAGGCCGAGGAAGAAGAGGAAGAGCCGCCGCTCAGAAGAAGCCGCCGCCCCTCGTAAACCGGACCAGAGCGGGAGCGCGTGCGGCCACCGGACTCCGCCCCTTCCCTGGACCCTTCCCCTTTGGAACACTGCCCTCCTTCACGAGCCCCGCAGCACAACGAGGACACCAGATCCCCCCGTTTTGTTGGACACTTCTTCCCCTGGACACTTTATTTTAGTAATTTTGTTTAATAAAAGCCTCTCCGAGGCCTGACGCCACACCCACTGTGTCTGTCGTTGGCTCCTCCCGTCACACTGATAACAAGTTCAAACAGATGCCATTAATACAGGTAATGAGTGGAGGACAGATGAGCCTCTTAAAGAAGAAGTTACAGGTCTGTGAGAGCCAGAAATCTTGCTTGTTTGTAGGTGACCAAATACTTATTTTACAGAGGAATTTATCAATTAATTCTTTAAAACTCCTACAATGTGATTTTCTGGATTTTTTTTCTTCTCATTTTGTCTCTCATAGTTGAGGTATACCTATGATGAAAATTACAGGCCTCTCTCATCTTTTTAAGTGGGAGAACTTGCACAATTGGTGGCTGACTAAATACTTTTTTGCCCCACTGTATATAATAATACAATGAATAATAATAATAATAATTATTATTATTATTATTATTATTATTAAGTAAATAATACTGTATAGTTTGAATTTATGAGTAAAGCGTGTTGCTCTAATGAAATTAATTGCAGTTTAACAATTAAATTGCAGTTTAACATCTTGTGGGATGTGGCCAATTCCATTAAGATTCACACTATATAAACATCTTTGTTTGTGTGACTGTTACATTTAGAAGACAACAGTGAGAAAATAATAATCAAACACTATGTGAGACACCATGTTTTCCTCTGGCTTTAAAATATTTATTAAATGACTTTTTTGAATTTAATTCCAAGGTGGATTAACAGAATTTTTGTGGTGCTTATGAGCAAAAAAAAAGCAAACAAACAAAAAAAGCCGCATAATTATTAAAACGTTTGAAGTGTTCATAAAGAACACTCTCACTTCCACTTCAATATTTCCATCGTGGTTTCGAATCATCTTGTGAACAAAATGCACATGCACATCTGGTTTTAAGTCTTTGAAGAGGAAAAAGAAGAAAACAAATGGATACTACACTCCTCCAAGAAAAAAGGGGGACTGAGAAACTTTTACATTTCAAAACAGGATGGGCTAAATGACAAAACTAGTGAAGGATAGTTTAATGTTATAGACTGAATCTTTCCAGTGCTCATCTATCCTGCTGTTCATAGACCATGTGCTACATATTGAAAGCTTCAATCCAATTGGCTGGTTTTTCGTTAAGTCTGGGAGTCAGTGTCAAAGGGTCAATGTTTTTGGCTAGTCAGTATGTTCTGTTAGCCTTGGAAGTAGATGTGACTGTTTCTAAATAACACTGAAAAAATGCTGATCATTGTGTCTATGTGCATGTGTGTATGTGGTTAAAATCACATATATATATCCATCTCACCACAGCTGATCGAGGACATTTAGTGACAAGGACACTCACACACTCATACACATAAAAAGAGAGCAATTCAGCAGCACTCCCAATGAGCCATGAAAATTACCACAGCAAGTTTGCATATGCTTTGTGGGGTTTATTTAGGTTCAGATTGATAGTCAGCACATTCATTCCTCTTCCCCATTAATCTTAAATCACCAAAAAACCCTTTGGTTTGTACGCACAGTATAGGGCTTTAAAACTCAATCAAAATGATTCCCAATTGCTTGCCATTTTTGCTGAGTAAGACTCATTATCTTATTGTCCCTCCCACTTTCCTGTCTACATATTATCCTATTGTAAAAATGCCAAAAATAAATCTTTTAAAAAAAGGTGGCAATGCCTTGTGGTTAGTGCATCAACATGCAGCGCAACTGCGCTTGCAGCGACCCAAGTTCAATTCCCATCTCAAGGTCCTTTGCAGATCCCATTCCCCTCTCTCCAACCAATGCTTTCCTGTCATCTTTCTACTGTCTTGTCCCAAAAAAGCCCATAAATATAACTAAAAAGTTGAAATTTGTGGAAAAAAACTAAATTCTTGCTACACTCTACTTTGCACACAAGTATGAATCCTGTATGTACAGCTCATCTTTAAACAACCCAAAACTGAGCATTTTCCTGCCAGGTCTTAGTACTTTAGCAACCCTCAGGCTTGCATTGAGCAAACCCATTGCACACTCATAAACTAAAGCCCAAATTTGCAACCAAAGTCTCCTCAATAAACCCAAAGCCCCTTTAATAACAAACCAAAGTGTATTTGTGAACGTTCCCGGGGTCCTCCCAGCACGTGTTGGGACCTAAATTGGACACTGGACTTGTCGCAGGAAGCTTAATTCTTCCTGGCTGCGTTCTTGCTGACACGCCAGGCACGGACCATGCAGTGGCTACTTTGAATGCAGCTGTGAGATGATTAAAGTGAGCTGTAAAGTCTGCAGAGAGAGAGAGTTGTTGATTTGTGTGAATGCCTCGCTGTTGAAAACAGCCAAGTAAAGTTGTGAGGGTGGCCTGCAATAGATGAGTTTAGGTAAATCTTATCAAAATTTGAAGTCGAAGCTGTTCAGAACCTCGTCAGCCCATTTAAAGTCATTCCATCTTTGTCTTCATGTAAAATGTCATGTCCTTAAAATCCCAATCTGGACTTTAGAACCATTTCCCAACAAGCTCTATAGCCATACATATGTCATTCAATTGGCTACAACGTTAAGTTGCATAACAGCAACGTTTTTATGTAAAGTTGTGGAAAACTATGACCAAACAGATTGCTTTGCCATTTGTGCTTATTTGGACAGTATATCGGTCCTTAATTCGGTCGTCAACCCAAACTAACGTTTATATCTTTCTATCTCTCTCTTATACGCTCTCCCCTTCTTTCTTTTGGTTGGAAACCTAATAAAGTCACTGAGAGGCATTTTGAATTTTATAGTCTTTTTTTCCCTCTAGCTTTGTGGTTTTCAGAGAATGTCCCTGTATTGGGTTTGGCAGGGCAAACTCTTCTCTTTTTCTAGCTCTGGAAAAGTATAGTAATGCAGTAAAGCATGTATTGATGTTTATTTTTATAATTTGAGTTGGTGAGATGAGGCAAGTTGAGTGGAGTTTAATGGTGGTGAAATTCCCAGAGTTCCAAGTGTTAACAGACCCACCTGAGAGACTCCGTTTCATTGTATTCCCTAGAAATGCATTAAAAAATGGTGCCACGACAAAGACAGGACACAGAGGATTAAAAAAGAAACAAAACTTCTGGTTTTTATTATTGTAAAATACATACAGAAGAAAACAAATCCAGAACAACAACAAACAACAGTTTCATTTTACAAACAAATTCCATGAAAATACGGATAAGCCAGAGAAACTCTGCCAAGGGCTTGGCAGGGACAAAACTGTACAAAATATGGGACCCAGACAAGCTCTCCTTGAAGTATTCAGTGAGTTAACACTCAAAAAAAGTGTTTTTTTTTTTTTTTCCTTTCTTTTTTTATTTAAACTTGTATCATGTTTCACAAGCTTGAGGGGAAGGATTTTTAATTCTCTCAAAGGTTTCCTGAAAAAATACTCTCTCCATATACATATAAATATATTTGTGCTGTGCAAATTGCAAGTGTAAGGTTGTCCTTACAATCTAGAACCATCAAATATACCAGGACTTACATTGGAAGACTATAGCCATGGTACAAAGCATCTAAATGAATGTTAGTTTGCATATTCCGTGTGTGTGTGTGCATGTAAAGACAATGATTATGTTCATCCCTACCCTTTGTAAACATAGACGTGTCGTCGTCTTGAGTCCGTTGTGTCTATTCTAGTGTGGGTAACCTGACTTGTTGAGCCACTACAATGTGTTCGTAAAAGCAACATAGCGAAGAGTCCCAGCTATACATATCATCTGACATTTCAGAGACCTAAACTAATACAGCTGCCTCTGGTGGTAGACAAAAGCCCAGGCTGTCTTTAAAGCGCTTAATAAAAGCCTGGCCCTTTCTCACTGGAAGAAAGCCAGTGAAGAAACCACAAACTTTGATAAATAATATTACACAAAATATCAAAATAGTTTCAGGGAGCCAGCTTCCCAATATTTAAACAAGTATTTTTTTACCTTTCTTTTTTATGTTATGTTCATCACTTCAATGTATTTGAAGTGTTTTTCTCATAATGAACTATTTATTATTATTATTATTACTTTCTTCTAGTTACTGTATGATAAATAACAAGATGAGGCACTGTTCTGCTATTACATGTCACAAATGCACTCAAAAGTATTCCCTGACTCTTTGATCCTGTACACTATTATACATGGTATGAACTTTGGTGACGTAGGCTGAGGAGTGACTGAACTCGCCATCATTGGTGGGGGGGGAAACAGTAAAAAAAAAAAAAGCATGTCATGTGACTTTAGCAGGCACCAACCCCAACCAATGAGAGTTACTCTTTAGGGTTCCTTGTGGATGCTTGCTCCGGTCCTACCACTTCCCTGGTATTGGCGTACCGCATTCGTACCATGCGACGTAGGTGATATGGGAGTTTCCACCTATCTGGCCGAAGTGGACTGGCTCTTGTCTCATTGCTCTGTAGAAGCCTGAAAATCATCAAGAAAAGCATTAGAATCGTTTACTCACTCCTTTCAACACAGTTTTGAAAAATGGGCAGGTTGCTTTTTTCCATGCAATTAGTCCACATGGGAACTGGAGATTTCAAGCTTCAAAAAGCAAAGGTAAAAATTTCATGAAAGTGGTTTATCATACAATAAGCTTTGTGTGAATAACCGAATAATGATATTCCTCTCTAGTGAGCTCTTAACTTCTGCAAATGAGCAAAATGCTTAAGAATTAATCATTTGAAATAGTTTTGTAAACTGCTTCTCATTCTGGGTTTGGAACGCCAAAAAGGTGAGTACATAATGGGATTTCTTGCATTTGCATTTCTTCACTAAAAGCATAGTAACATCATATTTGGTGTTCTCTTGTAGTTTAAATACCTGGCCTGGTTGGTAGCTGATCTGCAGGAAGCTGAGTGCCCGTTCTTCCATCCAGGAATGAGTCCACAAACTGGCAGTGGTCTTCACCATGACCCGTCTGGTCTCCAATGTTGTAGAATTTACCTGAAGGGAAGAGGAAGAAAAGAGCTGTCAATTTGTAATCTATTCTATCACAAAATGAACCCAATGTATGAATCAGTTTTCGGAAGACTGACCGTTGAGGGAGTCGCTCAGGTAGATCTTGTATCGTAGGGAGTTGCAGAGTTGGATGCCAACAAATTTGCGGTACCACGTCCTCTTGACATACTGCTTCCCGTTGCATTCAGAATAGGAGTCAGTTTTGAAGGGGAACTGGGTCCAAATGGCATCTTTACCTGAATGGCATGCCGAGAAACCCCAAGATGTTATTTTACGAACTGACAAGTCCAGATATTATGTTCTGGAACAGACTGTGCAAAACATTGTTTCTTTCAGTGGTCGTCTGAAAAGAGTACTGGAGTACAGACCCCATTTTTGTTTATACACGTGTTCGCAAAGGCCTGCTGGACATTAAGAGCTGAGGGGCTGCTCCATTAGTCTCTGTTTCCATTGGCTCCTGTCATAAGCTTGTCTTACTATTGGCTAACTTCGCCCTCTATATCCATTGTTCCATTACTCTCTCAATTTCGGCTAGAATAGACAATACACAGGAAGAAATTGAGGGAGATGGATATCAAACTGGCCCATTCTTGTAGCTCAATGAGTGCAAGAAAGTACAGAGGCCCTTATTTGAGAGCAAGGATGGAGGAGGATGGTGTTATCCATTTGCCACTCTTGGGTAAATGTTTTGTCTGGCTTAGAACTTGGTATGGAAGAAGTGAACTCATCGGAAGTCTCCACAGCTCCTTTACCCGTTCTTTTTCTTACTTTCCTCTAGGACTGCTTGTTACATTATCCATTCATTCAACAGATAGGAATTTGTCACCTGAGAGAAATAGGGTGTAAAGAAGAAACACGTACCTGAGACGTTCTCGCTTACTCGTGGATCCGCTGCAAGAGAAAACAGGATGAGAATGAGGAGAAATCAGAAATTATGGTTTTGTTTTAGAGCCACCTGGTCGTAGAAACAATCAAAATGATCTGTAGACTGTAGGAAAGTTACAGACACAAATCGGCCAACTCTGCATTGGCTATCCATGGGTGGGCAGAGTGCCTTAAGCAAAAAAAAAAGTACAATAAATTCCAACAAGCAGAAAATACTGCACTTTTCCAGCAGATTTTGAATCTCCCTTATGAAGAGAGATCAGCTGGCATGAACTAACCTGCCGGATCTGCCAAAGCTATAGGGGAGAGACTGAGCCTCAGGGGCTTTGGCGGTAAAATCTCATCATTCAGTTTTCCTCTATTTCTTTCCCGTCATCGCACATATGGACTCTCTTTCCTTCCTAGTTGCCTTTGCCCTGCTTTCCATTCTTTTGCTAGTGTCTTTCTTTATGCAGGCCAGACAAGGTTTAAAACTAAAGCCCCCTCCCATAAAACATAGATGATATGGCTCTTTATTTGTTCCTTTTTTATGATATGTTGTTAGTGAGCTTGTAAGACAGGGAAAGGTTGGCTGTGTGACAGCACTCCAGGGGTTCATCTGCAGGCAGTGATAGGGCCAAACGTTACAACAGTACGGGGACATGCTGGAGTCATTATGTTAACGACAAACAACTCATATGTTACATTACATCTCAAAGAGATAAAGGAGAGGCCATAAATATTGACTGACTTGCACAGACAGCATGCAAACCCATGGCAAAGCAATTTGCAGTGCTTCCCTGGGGATATTTGCATTTTATGCCTAATGTATGACTTTAAAAATACATATTTTATGTTAATACTGGGATTTGGTTGGGATAAGAGAATATAGTAATGACTCATGGTTAAACTGTGGGCGAAATAAACAAACATTCAGATAGCTCCAGGACATCTATTTCGCATTAAAATGGCATATATTTTTAAGTATGCTTATGACAATATAAGTTCAATATTAAATTCATTTTCTAGTTTAAAACAAATGTGCCAAAAATGTACTTTTTGTAGTCATGGATTTGTTTAAAAAGCTTTTCCTTTTTCCTTTTCCTTACACCTTGAACAATGTACAGTGCATCGCACCAAATAACTTTGATTTGGGGGACCAAGAAGTTTTCTTAAAATATATATATATATATTTTTTTTCTAAGTAATTCTACAACAAAAAAAAAGAAAATAAAAGAAAGAAAATGCATTACCAGACTCTGTGTTGAAAGTCACTGGTTCGCTGGGCGGCCCTTCACCGAGTTCATTCTTAGGCTTCACCTTGAATTCATAACTGTAAGGTTAAACAAAGACAGGTGATGGAACATTACGTTTCTACTTTGATCCACATAAAACCATTAGATGTATTCCATTTCACATCTAATGTTATACTCCTGACACAGCAGGCAGTCTGCTTAATTTGAAATGATTAAAAAAGGATTTCTGTATTGGAAACCTGGTGGGTTGTTGTCAAATTCCAAGCAAAATGAGGTTCTTATTTCCTGTCTTCTGAGCCCTGACACTTGATATATTTATTCTGCAGAGTCTGAAGACTCAAAGTCTGTGGCCCCCCTTTAATGGATCCTCCATGTGCGATGTAGAGACATTACCAAGGCCCACGTGCCTCGAGATGCAGTCCATAGGAAGCACTGGTTTATATTGTGTCACCAGATCTTGAGCCTATATTCAGCCTCATTAAAAAGCTAGCAAGCGTGGCGGCTCCCCTACAGCCAGACCACAGAGCTCACGTCCAACACCTTGTCCAGACCTCAGGATGCATATAAGTCCTAACACCCCTGGTATTTGACACCCACATCAACTAAAATACATCTATCAAATTCAGCAGGGTGCCTTATATAGAGAGTTTGGAGTTCTGCATTGAGACTGTACCTGCTCTCTGGTTTGAGGTTCTCCACAGCTGTATGAGTCTGATTGGTGGTCAGAATGGAAACCTGTTCACCATCAGGACCTTTAGTTGTTGAGATAACCTCATATTCTGCAGGGGAGGGGGGAAATGGATTAGGAATGATTGATCAAAGTTAAGGGTTAGTATTGACTGATCAAAGTTGAGGGTTAGTGTTTGACCGATCAAAGTTGTGAATTAGTCTTTTACTGACTCAATGTAGAAGATTATTGTTTGATTGTTCTAAGTAGAGGGTTAGTGTTTGTCCGGCTGAAATTGAGAGTTAGTATTTGATTTAGAGTAGACGGTAAGTGTTTGAATGAACAAAGTTGAGAGTTAGTGTTTGAGTGACTCAAAGTTTGACTGATCAAAATCGAGAGTGTTTGAGTAGCTCAAAGTAGCATTTGACCGAACAATGTTGAGAATGAGTGTTTTAGTGATTCAATGTAGAAGGTTAGTGTTTAATTGATGAAAGTAGAGGGTTGGTGTTTGTCCGGTTGAAGTTGAGAATTAGTTTTTGACTCAAAATAGATGGTTAGTGTTTGATCGAAAAAAGTGAAGAGTCGGTGTTTGATTGATTGAAAGCTGAGAGTTAGTATTTGAGTGACTCAAAGTAGAGAGTGACTGTTTGATTGATCAAAATAGAGGGTTAGTTTTTGAGCAAATAAATCAAAGGTTATTGTTTGACTGATCAAATCTGACCAATCAAATTAGAGGGTAAGTGTTGGTTATAAACCAATAGACATTAGACCATGGTTTTTCTTTTACAATCCATCCCTTAATCCTACCTGTCGTCTCATTATCTGTTTTCTCCCAATCAAGAATAATGAAGGAGGGGCATCCTTCCACGGTTACAACAGTAAGGTTGGATGGGGGTGTTCTTGGAGGGTTGGTGACATTTTGTTCTCCAGCCTCCTCCTCAGGGAAGTAACTCAGAGAGGTGGTGATGGAGCAGGGTTCATCTGGCTTCTTATCTGTCTTGTAGACCACATGTGGAGCTGGACAACAACATATTTGTGTTTAAATTCAGATTCTGCTTTGCTTTGGCTCTGAAACTCAAATTTTCATCATTGAGAGTACTAGGCATGCATGACTACAGTAGTTAAGAAAGTCTCATTACCAATGTAGCGTTCTTTGCCCATGGCATCAATTTTAGAAGCAGGAACAGAGCTGAATACTGAAGAGTTCTCCCATGTCTCAAATCGGGGTGCTAGGACACAAAACATATTAACAGTGTCAAAAACAAATTTCTGGCATGAAACTCTAGATGCCACAGTCCGATGGGTCTAACTCAATCTGACCTAACGACATCATTATCATATGGCACGGCTGATTGGTTCTCTCCTGTATTGGTAGCCAATGAGTTCGCTGCTCAACATTCAAATAAATGACTAGTGTTTGCTGTGGCAGTAGCAGAGTGCTTCAGAAACGCTCCACCTTCCCCAGCTCCACCTGTATAGATCTGCTACAAGGTGATTCATGTATGCTATTTGGGGGTTATTCCATGTATGTTATATTTGCAGCAGCAGTATTTCTTACATGCTCACAGCAGCATGTTGTGGATGTGCTATCAGTGGCAAGTCTCGGTACTTGCTCTGCCGCAGCAACAGCAGCAGCAGCGTTGCAGATCTATTTCCGCCAAGACCAAATACATTAACATTGTCATGTACATTACCATGCCAATCCCTACGAGAGTTGTCATGACAGAACTATTTTCATACGCCATGTAAAAATGTACTCAAAAGATGTTTAACCTTCAGCAGAACATTGAAGATGATAGTATAAAATATCCCATGAAGACAAACCTGTCACTGTAGGAGAAGATGCTGTCTTTGGTTTGGATGGTTTTGCTGTAACAGGTGGCAGCTTGGGTTTCAAGATGGAAGCTTTGTCCTGACTCAGCCCTGTTATCTTGTCTGCTGTTACATAAACAAGTGAATACACAATGTTTTAAACATACCATCTT
Organism: Onychostoma macrolepis; assembly: GCF_012432095.1. NCBI lineage: Eukaryota > Metazoa > Chordata > Actinopteri > Cypriniformes > Cyprinidae > Onychostoma > Onychostoma macrolepis. Next base: position 26,019,971 of record NC_081176.1, on the reverse strand, counting down.
ACCAAGCCATTTAGTGTTAAATGGCAGAAAAGAATGTCAAAACACATTTTTGATTCACATTTTTGTGGTTTTAATTTAGCAGATTACGGGGTTCCATGAGATGGACAACAGCTGTTTGTCTTTTAAGTTTAATTGACATTTTACCCACCTATTCCTCCAGGTTTGCCAACAAGATTAGGCTTTTTTGCTGGAATAGGAAGGCGTGCAGCTGGAGAACCTGTAATGATGGAAGTGAAAGTCATGAAGTGAAATCCTGCCAAATTCAGATATCCTACTCTCCCATTTCCTTCATCTGTTTCTACTATGAACTAACAAGCACGCAGTAAGATGACAATGGCACCAAAAGCTTCATAACAGGTCAAAAGTAGCCCTTCCCTCTAATCAGCACACTTTCTCATAATATTCACACATCTTCATCATGTTCTCTTAACTTGTGATTTTATGAAAAACAGTGGAACACATCTCTACCACCCTCAATTTGGTTGAACTGCTTTTACATTTTAGTGAAACACCTAAAATGTGTCCCTTGAAAACACCTGTTTTCAATGAACCATTTCTGTTATAGAGTCAAATATCTAACAATCATATAATATATCAAACTCCAACAGCAGAAAGTTGCTAACTCAAAATATATGAATTCAAAATATGGAACACAAGGTGAAATGCCCTCATTTTTAACCGCAATGTGGTCAAACATAAAATCTCCTAAAATGAAAATACGGCTTTTCAAATCTTTCTCCTCTTCTATGGAAATTGGAGTATCTGATACTTTAAATAATAAAATTGAGCATAATGCTTGTTTACTTTTAAGAACCTGCAATTTGGATGCTTTGCTAAATGAGAGTAGCAAATTTTGAGGTCAAACTCACTTGTGAAGTTAACGGCAAATTAAATAAAATTCCCTGTTTTCTTTCTGATTGCATGGATGAAGTCTAAACATTGGCACTTCAACTGCCTTTCAAACCTTCAGTTCTCAATGCCATCTTGCAGTCCAGCCAAAAGCAAACAGGCTAGAGCATGTGGACTCTTCCCAGGAAAATTTATTCAATTTACATCCGAGGCACCAGTTGTGAAACCCTCAGTTCATCACAGGGCAATCAGAAGGAGCTCAGCTCACTAAACCTTGTGGTACGAATAAAAACTGCAAATCTGGGTGGCGAAAACACCATACTTTGCTGAAAATAAAACTAAGGACCAACATATGTCATACTTTTGCAGAGGGAAAGTAATTTCCAGAGAGCTAGCCGAGATTTTTGGTGATGATGCCCGATGTTTTGGGTGATCTAAAACTGTTGTGGTTAGACGATTTAAAGCAGTCACTGTCAAACAAATCTACCATAGGTCATCTCTTCAATGAAAGCCACCAACCAGCCATGATCTCCTTAGATCTCTAACTTTTGGTCAGTAGAAGAAAATTCATGCCAACAATTTGTGCTAATTTTGTTGTATTCCACTGTTTTTGCACAAGCTGTAAGTAATAAGATGTGCCAATCATTTTGCAAAACTTATTTTGTCCGTGATTGTCTCTTAGCTTTTCTATTGATCACGGCAGCAGTAATTCATCAAATTATCAAATAATAGGGAATAGTGGTACAACCAGACAAATATCCGGATGTGTAATGCAATTAAACATCCTATTATAAATTTAGAGAGCCATTTTACAAAGTACACCAGATTGCAGAAGTCTGCTGTGTTTTCTAAAACCAAGACTAGTCAAAACCAATATGCTGTGCAGATTGTGTTCAGCACATATTTTGTGCTGTTGTTTATGATTTTGTTGAGCACTAAATTAATTCTGTTGTGGAATTGCTGTTAGAGAAATTCTATTCATAATGCTAAAGCAATTTTGGTAAGCTGCCCTCCAACGTCTTTTGCCATGTTAAATTTGTTAATGTTAACCATGTTAATGAGAATTAATATTTCATGGATAAATACCACAATTTTTTAATCTTTTATAATCAGGCTGTTTTTGTTTCTGCTACACAGATAAACAATATTGCAGACTGAAAAAGACCTCATACCACATGGAAGCTCGTGACTACAATAAAGCATGCAAGTCGTCATGCACACAATGAACTTTAACCAGAAGCAGCTACAGTCCTCTGCAGAAGTTTCAAACATTATTGCTGAAATGCACAAATAAAAGAGCCACAGAATGTTACAAGACAGTTTAGGACATTGCGGTGGGTTTCTGTGTCCTCCAAAAGACATGTTTTTCTCTAGAAAATAAATGTCCTACAGCACCATGATGGTTTAGAAATTAAAGAAACCAATCTGGGGAAAAGCTTTGACAGTTACACCACAAAGCTTGCGGCAGCATGGGATCTGCAGAAGCTTGCAAAACGACAACAAACGTCAAAGACAACATGGCAGATTTGCGAGCAAATGGGTTGACTGGTGAATGAATGGACGGATGGATGGACAGACACGAGTTTACAGGAGATTATGGATGGGAAGGACACCAACATGGGCACATGGGCTGCGTCACAAACAGACTTGCTGCAGGTTAATGATGGCTAACACACACAGAGGACGAGTTGGCTCTGTTTACCCATTCTTGTTCTGGACCATATGGCTGGTTTGGGGAGAGAAAGTCCCTTATGGTGCTCACCGTTAGCTGTTGAAGGGGAAAAGAGTGGGTGTTATGGAGAAAAGGAAGACTAAGGTAGCATCATATTGTTGTTTTGCTGAGGTGCACAGCAGCTGAAGACAACTGGGGTTTTACATAAAGAGTTATAGGCTGCCGCTCAACTACCTGAGGGGAAAAGAAGCCTTTCAAGATCAGATTAGTGCAAATGTTGGCGGTCTGTGTGCCCATCGGGCTAAATCGCACATACTTCACTGACAGTAAAACTGTCAGGTGTGACAGAGTATGATGGCCGGTTTGCACACACACCACATGTTGCAAAGGAGAAAATTTGGCTCTTGAAGAAAAACTGCCCCAAGAGAACTGCAACCAAAATAACTCTGCTGACAGGGAAGAATAAATAGCTGACAGGGGAGAAAAGGGGAAAAATTGTTTTCTTAAGTATTTTTTGTTGATTTTCAGTAAAAAAAAAAAAAAAAAATCTTGGATTTCATACAGTATTTTAACAAAATTTAGTGAGGTTTAAAAATTTCAGAAATATCCCCTGAAAACAAACCTAATTATGATTTTAATTGAATCGAATTTTTAATAAAATCATCTTTTTTTGCTGAAAAATAAGACAAAAATACTTGTGCAGGAGGAAGGAGTCAAGTTCTCCAATAAATAAATAAATAAAACTAATAATAAAAAAGAAAAGCAGAAAAGAAAAAGAGTAAAAGAAAGAAAAAGACTTGGGTAAGAGGGGTAAGAGTAATGACTTTTACCCCCATATCTTCCGGAGGAGTCACCAAGCCTGGGGGAAGAAGGTCTCATGCCATTAGAGAGAGAGAAAGGGTATCTGCCCAGTGACGTCTGGTTCCTGGTGGTCACTGTTAAGACTGAATCGACGGGTTTGGGTGGAAGAGAAGAGATGGAGTCTCTCCGGATGCTCTTACCTAGATTAAAAACAACAACAACAGCAGCAGCTTTGGTTATGCCTTGTCAACTCTGGGAGGTACTGCATGTTGAGGCAGGTACTGTACAATCATGTGGGGGCTGCTATGTGTTAAAAAGATTTGCCATCTGTGGACTGATCAGAGACGTTAAAGTTAGCTAGCTGTGTTTTGGGTAACAAATCCGATATCTAAATTAAACCGATATCTGATATCTAAAAACTATAAATACAAGTACAGTAAGAGCTCCTTTTAATGAACAAGTGCCTACATAGGCAGCGTCCTATCTGAAATCACCCTCTTAAGTGACTGATTTGAAACACTTTCTCTGGGTAGCAACTCAATTTAATGCTCCTCATGCAAAGTACACAAGAGACTCAGCTTACAGTTACAATTTCAATGGTTTTGTGTTAGCATGTTGCTAAGCTAACAGCGCAACATTTTAGATAAGCATGAAACATTTACAAGCATTTACAACACTTGGAAATATCGTATAAGGTTGCATATGTTAGCTCATTCATAGTCAAATTTTTATTGATGATTTTTGGTACTGGGAGCATTACATCTATAATTATAATTTATAATTATGTAACTATAATTTTTCCCGCCTTTTTTGTCACCTTAAATGGATTTTATTACTGAACTTACATATCAATGCATCATGGGATTGGCTTTCCCACATTAGATGCATGCGATAATGTTGTGTAAATTTTGGAACACCCATGTTGCCTAAAAATACTGTCTGCAGCAGCTTCTACGGTTTGAAACAGAGAAACTACTGTTTATAGTAAAACTTGAATGATGTGTGGATTTAACAATAAATAATGTCTATTCTGACTGCAGTACGACTAAATCTGAAGTGCTGATGATTGCAGTAAAGTGCAGCAGTGCATTCCTGTGAAGACAAAACATGGTGTAAGGGAGGATACAGAAAAGCTGTGATTTCAGACAATAACACAGACATGATATACACCGATGGAACAGTTGTGATAGCTCGCCTGACAGAGCAAATAAATGAGAGGATTATGTGAACTGATGTCACCGGTTCTTGCTGTTTTTACTGGCGGTCTCAGTCACATAGACTACAGACAGCTCTTCCTGTAATCCATTGAGCCGGAGTGTGAAATAATGTCTGTTTGTGGCTGAAGTTACTGAATTACTTTGTTTGATTGAAATGCGGTTTGAACATCCATTAATTCCCTGCGTATCACTTTTCTCCAAAACCACCCCAAAAAGTGGAGAATGAACTGAATAAAGCTTTGAAGTCTGATATTCTGGTGTTTAGTCTAAGTTTGTGGTGGTAGAACGCATAGCCAAAGGTTGAACGGCAAGCGCCAAAATAAAATACCCAAGTATCTGTGTGGTAAATAGTGACTCGCTGAAGCAATATGTTATTTTCTCATTACCTGTCAACCATCAGATCCTGAAAATAGTATTTTAAAAGAACTTTAAAAAAGAACAAGAAGGAAACGTAGGAATTACCAGAGGAACTATGTGGCATCTGAGCGGCTCTAGGTGCACTGGTTTGGGAGTGTCCGTGTGGGGGTGTCCGGGTACTGCTGGGTAAGGAATAGGGGGTAGGAGTGACCGAAGGACGGGAGGGTTTAGTGGATAGGAGTTGGGGAATGATGGGAAGGATCTCCACCAGCTGAGAGGAGTCATTTCTAACATGGCTGTCTGAATCTGTTTAAGAGAAAGGGGGAGATGAGCTCTCCATGCTGGAAAAACCAAGTCCTTACACCTCAAGGTTGTCAACCAGTTGAAGATGGAACACCAGCTTAGCCAAAGTGGTCTAGCAGTTCAAATCAGGTTAACCAGAGGTCCCACCAGGTGGTAGGACAACTGATAATCCATCTAGCTTGTAACAGCAGTTTGGACCACCTTAAACTGGTTTTATCTGGATTTCCCAGCAGGACTGATTATTGAGACCATGACTGGAGGACGTTTCCTAACAGGGTGAACTGTACACTCCTAAAAATAAAAGATCCAGGGGTAGGGGTTTGCAGTGATGTCATGGAAGGTTCTCCAAAGACCCCTTCAGTGAACAGTTCTTAAAAGAACCATGCTTTTCTTAGTGTGAAGGGCATTATAAAAATCTTTTGTGGAATGGAAATGTTCCAAGGATCTACATGGAACCATCAATGCCAATAATCTTTATTTTTAAGAGTGTTGTGTTAAGAATGTTTGGTAGTTGTTTGCATTGCAATGGTATTAAACACATCTGTAAAAGTTACTCAGTTCCATCCCATTGACTCTTGATGGTATGGATGTTTGAGTGTCTGTTACCGATGTTGAGTATTTGTTTTGACACTTTTGTTAGGGGTTGAGAATGCACCTAATGACTTTGGTCTCATAATCAGTTTGGCTCCAGGTGGAAAAACACAGAGAGAGTTGTACTGTTATCTTATCCAGAGTTCAGAGACAGAGGAAGACAGGAAAGGAGGTGGGACTCCCAGAATTCTGCCTTTCCCTGCTAGAACTAATATGGGACTGATTCTTTCTCTACATGCAGTGACTTCATGCAGACTGAACAAAGGCCAGCAGAACAAAATGCAAAAACTCTGAATGAAAGGGTTGATGAGATCAGAAAAAGAGATGGTTTTGAAGTTCAGAAGATGAAATACAAGACGAGATTAGACTGTGAAGCTATGAAAAAAGTATTTCTACAGAATCTGACTCGAATAATGACTTACTTACATAAAAAACTTACTCTGCCATTACCATGGTGCAGTGGTGGCATTACACTAACACCATGGCACTCTAATATTTACAAAGGTTATCTTATGGTAACCATGTTTAAATTGCATATTACCATAAATTATGGTAATACTATTTTTATTTAGTGGGATAAGCTTGAATTGTGCCATAATTTGCTGTTATATCACTACATACTATATAAACAAAGATTTACAGTGACACAGAGGGACAAAGAGAAAAAAAGGACAGAAATAAAGACATAGAGTGCCATTTATGGCCACAGTAATAAAACAGATGGGAGACTGAGGAAACCAAACATTTATAACAGTTATGATGTGATTGACAAGTGATGAAATGATAGGGGACTGAATGGGCAGAGATGAGCGTGACAGAAAAAGAGCTGATTGGTGGACACAGAGAGTCTGACTGGTGCTGATGGGTGGAGCGTGAGCAGGCCTACAGAGACCGCGCCAATGCGTGACCATGCGTGACCACAGAGGGGCTTTCGCAGTGTAGCACCCTGGGAAAACTTACACTCACACTTCCTCCTCACTGTGGAGGCGACTGGTCAGGAATCCTCATCACGGCAGGATTGGGACTTTCTAACTCAACGTTCTTACAAGGCATGCCAGCATGCAGCCAATCATAACAGCGGATGTCTTTTATCCCCACCCACACCCAGCAAAGCGATTACCAACTGACTGCTCATAAGCAGAGTGATTTAAAACAAAATGTCTCTCGGTTACCCAATGGGAGCTGAGGCCATTTTGGCTCATTGGCTCTTGGAGCAGCCACAGTTCCTTGCTGGCCCATTGGTGGCGCTGTGGGAAATAATGCAATGTTTTCATAAATGGAAAAAAAAAATGAGAGAGAAAAAGTGAGCAGGCATCCCCAACAAGGCTCTTGAGAGGGAGAAAGTATTGAATGTCTTTACTGTGACTTCAAATGCCAGTTTAAAGTGAATGACTGGAATAAAACCAAATCCTGTATGAAAGAAGAGTGCAGAGAGAGTAAGAGGGAAAATTACCAAAAGATGTCTTGGGACCTCCATTAACGCCTGTGTTTTTGGGCAGTCCTGGCTGGCTTATGTTGTGGTATACAACAGCTAGAAAGGAGATTGCGAAGGAAGAAACCTACATAAAATGCTTTCAAACAGATCTCCACAGAAAAAAAGCACTGAATGCAGTTTGACTCATTTTACACATGGACCGAAACACAGATTAAAGGAAAAAACATTCATCCAAAAATCATCAATCTGTGATGATTTACTCTTACTTATTTAAACAGATAACCATGCAGCATACAGTGACCAGGATTTGTCAAGCTACAAAAAAGGCTGTCATGGTTTAAAAATGACAAAAGCACCCTAAAGGTACCTAAAAAATATCTTAACCTTTTTAGCTTAATATAGAGCCAATTATAAGTCATTTATAGGTTCAATTTCAAGTGTAAACATTGCTCTGCTATCAAAACATTACTTTGTTTATTTGAGGATTCCAATCCGCCTAGCATAGCAACACTGCCTCAACCAATTGTATAAGTTTGGGGCGGAGATATCTGTTTGTTCGACCAATGGCAGACTGTGGTCATTAGAAGCACGGAAATGATACAGTTCACCTTTAAATTTCATTACGTTCCTCACACAAAGCCACCTGAACTCTTCAAATGGTCAAGAACTACTTGTCTTGATACATTTTTTTTTTGTTTTTGTTTTTGTCATTTTTAAAGTTTGACAGCCCTTTATTACCATATACTTTAATTGAATGGAAGAGAACAGTGTGATTTGACCAAATTTATTTTTGATTTACAGAAGGAAGGAAGTCATGCAGGTTTGAAATGACATGAGGGTGAGTACATGACAGAATCTCTTGTTTTCTTTACTATATATGGGGCAATTCTTAAAAGTAGTAGTTGATGGTCTTACCAGGTCGAAGTGGGAACAGGCTGCTGTGGGTTCCAGCCTGTAAAAAGAGGGTTACACACATTTTTTTCCCTTCCCTTTTTAAAAAAAAGAAGTGTAAAGTGAAAGAACACAGCTTTCCGTCTTCATATCATGTAAAAGAACTCTGTAATCAGGGTCTCTCCACCGTGTCTAAAGTGTTTCTGAAATGCCCTGACAGGCATGTATTATTTCCAGCCTCCACTCAGAAAATAAAGTCCATTACACACATACATATGCCAACAACTGGATTCTTAACTTGAAAGATTGGGAATATGTGAGAAAGAGTTTGCTCGCAGGCATATTTCTTTGTTTTCAAGACAGTTCAAAAACAGACCATGGCGGTCAAGAAACTAGGAAAGGCAACTCTGGCAAAGCATGGTGGGAGACCAGCTTAACCATCTAAAACCATTTTAGACAGGCACCCCAGACTTGTTTATACTGGTTTCTTATTGGCCTTACCTGTTGGTTACTTATTACATATTAAGTTCTAAATAGTCTAAATTTGATCTTTTTTGTTTCAGAATGTGAATATGGTTTGAATTAAATTACGGCAACATCAGAGAAACACTAAAAGTTGTGCATGACATGTGGTTTTCCCTGTTAAACTGTTGAGGGTCCTCTATACTACAGTATATACAGCAAGTTGACATGAAACAACACTACATACCAAAGTCTTGACAATGGGTCGGTTGGGCTTGTAGGTTATCTGCATGTTTTTGTCTGAAAACAAAATGGTATGATCATCTTTTAGGTTCCTCAGCCAAAATATCTTTGAATTAATCTTTGGGGTCTCTATTACCTCCCATGTTGGTGTTGTGCATCACTGGTTTGCTCCACATTCCACTACGGTCATCTTTGTTGGATCGGACGCCAAATTCGTAGGGTGTGTTGGGCTTGAGGTTGTCGATTACGGTATCAGATGTGGGGCAGGTCTGGTAGATCCACTTCCTGTTTCTTTCTCTATAGCGAATGGTGTAATGCCTGGTTCAAAGACACATTGGTTATTCAAGTATCCAGTAAACAAACAGCTCAAGAGTCATTTCTACACCCTAGCTTTGGAATCAAATGATGATGAGGTCCCACAATTTTAACAAACTGGATTTCTATCACCATAGCTATGGTCAGGCTTTAAACAGAGGGGCTTATGTTTGGTGTATCAAGAGCATTGGTACTCGAATTTAGCTCCCAACTGTTTTGGTCCAGGTCAACATTTCCAATGGCCTTTCCAAAAGTCTCCCCTTAACAGAGAAAAAAAGTTCACATGCTTCTGCATATGAAAACCAGAGCGAGTTAGGGAGGCTGAGAGTAGGTCAGTGCGTCCCAAAAGTGCCTGTATCCTCAAAAAGCATTTAAACATGTAGACACACACCACACCTGCAGTGGCAGGGATCCATATCCCACACTTTTTTTTTTCCTCCGTGTAGAAAAACATTGCACTCATTGAATGGGTCTCTTGGTTACGCGACATAAATCCAGTCTCCTGTCAGTGCAGTGAGAACATTGAATAAAAACCTGCACTGCACTGTAAGGCTTTTGAGGACGGGACCCCTAAATACTGGAGAAAGGGTGCCATGATATTTCATTATCTTTTTTCCCCATGTTTTTTTTAGGTTAAATGGCCCCTAAATATGAAGTGAAGTAAATTAAGTCGTACTCTGGGATTTAAGGCACTCATATGGTTCATGTTGGTGGAGGAAAAGTAAAATCCAGATGTTCTGTGTATAACTCACCCATCCTCCAAGCAGTCGTTCATGATGTTTCCTTCATAGGGTGTCTTCAAGTAGGTTCCCCAGGACAGAAGCACAGATGTCGGTGTGACAGAATCGATCACCAGATGAAGAGGTTTATCCAGGTTCACTTTACCTGTTTCAAACACAGATTTATTCAAAGTTACCAGAAGCTAATGCTAACTGAAAGTCTTCAAAGGTTCCCACTGGTTCAATAGCACATCTGTTGCATATTTTCCACTAAATATACCCTGTCATGGACTATTTCGATTTTTAATCCATTGCCAATACATTTCTTTTAAAAAATCTATTTTGCATGCTACCTGTGCAGTGCTTCTTCACATCATTGGTTGGGATGGGCTGAACAGCTACCAGGTACTTGGGCTCAGCATCTGTGAAAGCAAGCACCTCAAGTTATTTAAGGGTTCAAACAAAACCATAAAAAAGGGCAATTTCATGGTTAAACTTAAGTTCCTTTCATGAACTTCCAACGAACATGAAGGAAATAATCAAAAACAAGAAAAGAAATGTAAAGGCTGCAACACACGTCAACAAAAGGTTGACCCCTGAAGACTGCCATGACTGTGCGTCAATGTCAACAAGTCTCATAAAATCAGATAATTTGACCTTTTACAACAGAGGTTCCCAATCCTGGCCCTGGGGAACCACCAACATGCATATTTTAGATGTCTCCCTAATCAACCACACCAGATTAATTTCATCAGCTCATTAGTAAAGACTCCAAGACCTCAGATGTGTCTGTTAGATAAGAGAGACATCAAAAATGTGCAGTTTTGGGGTTCTCCAGGACCAAGATTGGGAACCACTGTTTTATGACATGGCAAGGTTAGTTTAGGTTGTAAAAAAGATATTTACTTTGACAAATATATTTCAAATATATTTAAGATATTTAAACACTAAAAATAGGTTAGAAAAAGTTTTGTTCGTTATATCACACGAGTCATTAAATTTAACATTTTGTTTAAAATGGTGTAAAAGTTTGAAGTGTTAAAGACTTATTACGTGTGATTCAAGCTATATTTTTTTAATGGCCTTTTCTGTATCAAGAACACTTATTTGTCACAGACCCACAATTCTGAAAAAATTCTGGTAGACTTTTGTTTAGTAAAATGTCTTGAGTTGTTTAATGTGAAGCTTTTCACACAGTTTATAGCTCTGTGATGACAAAGGTTTGCTAAACATCCGTGTTTCCACTGTAACAGAATTAAACAGCACATTTGCCAAAATTTGATTTGTTGGGGTGATAAGTTTGTTATTTATTCCTTTCTAACAGTTATAAATATGTACACAGGAAAACTCATTTAGACAAAAAAGCCCATTAGACTGATACAAAATGGGTCATTACCAAAGTCCACAACAATCTAGACATTTATGAGTATATGTGCATGTGGTATGTCCAGTTGGGAAGACGCCAATAACTGCTTTCGCCTTTCGACCATCTGTTGTGCACGTGTACCATATTGAAATCTCAGCACACACTGTAAATTCAAGTGAAATGATCCTTCAGCCTGCAGCCAATATTGAATAATGATGTGACTGTGTTTTCCTGTGTTGAATTGCATAGGTAAAGAAGCCAAAAACTCACAGTCCCTTCCTTTTGGAACAAACAATGCTTTGTTTGCAAGCTTCTGGGTAAGCGCGTAAGCATCAATGTGTAATCATTTTTTTGTCAGTGCTTTCCATTGAGCCGAACTTCAAAAGCGTCTACTTGAAGGTTGAGACCTTGTCCACTTTAATCTTAAATGTTTTTTGCCATCAATACTAGTGACCAGAATTGCTTTTTCTAGCTATTAAAATTCTGACACTGATGAGCTGATAATTATTGTCATGTCATGGCTGTTAACCGATAAGTGCCCGATTCTACATAAAACAAATACTTATTTTTATGTTATGGCTGATCACTGGTAAATGGTCAATATAAAAATTCTATGTAAAGTTGATAATTATTTTTCCTGCACAAGTACATATTCCTGCACAAGTAAAATGAAGCACCAGTTGTAAAAACTAACATTAGCTTTAGGGTACCTATGACGTGACCTTAAACTCCTCAGAGTGAACTTTGGGGTTGTAGCTCCTGGGAGAGTGATGATGAATGGACAACAGGAAATTATTTTACAGAAAAACATAAATGTGGTTAGTGTTGCTGGGAGTAATATGTGACCTTTTTACCTTGTCAGGCGTGATGTGTGGCTTTTTGGTGATGACAAATACTGTGGTTACAAAACCTTTAACAAATAGCATTCGTTTGGGGTTCAATTAAAGTTTGTGCTTTCAAATAATGGAAGAGTTGGCGCAAACATAGGTGTGCAAATCAAGACGGTGGTTTCGATGGGTCAAGGAATCAGCATTTGTGGTTACTCCTCCATTCCCGTGCTAACCCACAAAACAACATTAGTGATTGTTTTGTGGGCTTCCTTCGGGCTCTTAAGCGAAATAACGGCTGCCTGTGGTTAAACTCAAACTTACCAATCTCGGTCTCATAGGGTTCCCCGTTTTCTGGAAGTTGAATGAACTGCTTGGAGAACATGCTGGAACCATAGCCTAAGATGTAGCCTTCAAGTTTGACATCAGGGTTGGGTCGAACGAACTTCAGAACTATAGTATCCCCAGTGGCGTTGATTCGAACCTTCATATTCTGTCTTCTTACTGTGAAAAGGAAAATATAGTGTTTGAAATACTTTTAATTGGCTTAAGAAACAGTGCTGCAGCTCTTCAAACGTTCTGTGTTTCTATGTTTGACATTCAGTGGCAGTAAAGAGCAACTGCACAAAAAGAGTGACTTTCAGAACACCACAATGAATAAATGATTAATTACTTAAAGAGTAAAGAGTAAGATTTTATGTTTCCCATGTGTTGGATGGGGTTTGTGAATTTATGGGGTTTATTGATTTATGAGGCCAAAGGGGAACGGAGGAGCGCTCTTTTGAAGAGCGCAAAAGTGTGTGCCATGAAAATCATTGTTGAGGTAAATCAAGGACAATGGCTTTCACAGTTGAGCTCCTCATCACTTCCCTCAAAGCACAGTAGCATATGGACCTCCAACATTACACCCTAGTTACGCAGCATTACATTTAGAGGAATTATGAGTCTTTGAGGCTTTGTACAGTTTCGGGAATTTGACACAGACACACATTTAAAGTGATCTGATCATTATCTTTTCAATCATGCACCAAGCAATTCATTATAAATTACCTCCTTTTATACCAGCGTCGTCTTTCACTGCCATTTCATTGGATAATTTGCAGCATGGAAAATGTCTCGAGTCAGTTTCAGCCCCATTCTAAATCCAATAAGCCACTAGGCTGAGTGGAGATTTTTCCGCTTCCACCTTTTTCCCATCAATCAGAACTGTTTAACGATTACGCTGAGTTAAAGAGGCCACGAAATGTCCTCCTTAAACTGATTTAAACTGGTTTGTCTGGGCCGTTGGAAAGTGATGTGTGTATTTAACTTTATAAGTAATTGCAAGCGTGGCAGGTAAAGCTAATCAACCCTATCTGTCAAAGTCATGATGAAGCACCACTTTAACCAAAGCTCTCATTAGTTAGGCTTATTAAATGGACATTTCAGCCCAAAAAATAAATAAGTAATAATAATAATAAAAAAAATTCTGTCATTATATACTCACCAAGCTAAAATCATTTGATGTCAATGTAACCACCACCACCGTTGACCACCAAAAAAAGCACCATAAAAGATTTTGTATTAGAAAGTTAAGTCTTTTAGTGAGCTGATAATTCAAGAACTGCTGTGACCAGATTATTGAGTCAATGAGTTGAATGCAAAAACTGGATAAGTGAACAAATTGTTCTTTTTGAGACCATTCTTTGGATGAACTAGATCATTCACAAACAACTCATTCTGACTTGTCAACTGGAACAACCAGTGTTCTGAAAAGAACAGACTATTCAACTATTCATTCATTGATCCAGTTCTTGAGTTCAACTCAACTGATTCAGTTGCAGCAACTCTTGAGTTAGCAGCTCACCAGAGGGGAGCTGTTGTTTTTGGATGTCAGTGGTCACTCTGAACATTCCTTGAAAATGACCTGCATGAAGATTCTTATTGTATGCTATTACTTTTTGTGTTACATAAGACATAAAGGTGAATAAAAAATGACAGAATTTCATTTCTGAACTGTCTATGGAGACGCCTTTCAAATCACCCTATATTGAAGCATAGACATGGAAAGCCGACAGACTAATTCAGTAACTCGTCTTCTTAATCTTTTAAAATCAGTTAAACAAACAGAAAAGAGGAAGCGTGTGTGGTCAGGGAAGCTGCTGGATTTGTACAAGGGAAAAAATACAAACCACTAAATCACTGGGATCATTGTAAAATAAACTCCAGTGAAAAGCACTTGAAAATGAACTCTACTTTAGGTGTTTCCTACCGTTACAACAATGTACCATATCACTTTGATTAAGTATAATTAACAGACAGGTGCAGTCTTGTTTCTTCATCTATTCATTCAGGTGTCTTTTTCAATTCCTAAACCATGTCAATGTAGCTTTTGACTGGGGCCAAGGTTCTGAGTCATGGATAGGCTTGACACTTGTGGTAGAGTGGTGTTATTGGTTTACCTGCTCTCACCAGCTTGTTGCCACAAATGCTTTAAAAGCTGTAGCTGAGGGATTTATTCCATTCCCAACATTTAATAGTTTTACATCTGACAAGTATCGTAAAAAGACGATTTGCAGTTACAAGACTTTTACCATTCCAGTGGAGGAGGGCTGGACAGTGGTTTGACCTCTGTGGTCAAGGGCAAGGAAAAACACAAACATTTTTATTTATTTTTTTAGGGAAAACATGCTAGTGAAATCTGGTGGTTTTATAAATTTTTCTTTTTTTTTATCGTTTTAAATAATTACTTATTTTATTTGTTATACATTCCTATTTAAGTGTCCAGTTTTAAGTAACTAAATTAGATTATGCATGTTCTAATTTTTCATTAAAGGCCCATTAGCACTAAGTGAATTAATGCAATGTCAAAAAAAAAAAAAAAAATACTTCCAAAGTTCATCAATAGTGTACAAAAAAAATGTTTTTTGTCTTAAGGGAAAACAAAAGCCAACAAGCCAAAGTCTTATATTACATTTCAACTTAGAAAGAAAAACATGTCCTATCCCTAAAGGATTCAAAAACTCGAATAATAATAGGTTTTTAGCCAAGTCACGTTGTGCAATTCACTTTGCAAAGTAAATAAAATGATCACTAAATTATCAGATTGCACATGGATGAAAAAGAAAATGAATCCATAGAATCAACAATGCTTTTTTGAATCCAAAGATTTGATGTTGTACCTTAAAAATCCAGAAACGCAGAGGGTGGGCAAATAGCAAAGATATGGAGGGGAAGTAAAGGGGGAAGGTATATCTCATTTGACACCACTGACAAGCGTAATCATGCATGCTCTTTCCTGGCGCTCATGTTGAATGATTTCCAGACTCAGACTGATCAGCCCCCATCCAAAGCCCTGCCCCAAGCTGTGTTCTGTCAGATACGGTTCGTTTTTAGCTTGTGCATGAATACAGTCCAGTTTTTATCGGACGTCTGGCACTTGTTCCACTTGAAACATAATTTACAAACACACTGATTTTCAGAAGGGTCGGTTTGATTCACAGCATTCCTCCTGGACTGAAGCCATGCTACACAAGGCACTTGCCAAGTCTGCATTTAAAGTCAGTTCACTTTATCAAATCAACTTATTTCATTTGTTTTTTCATCATGTTCATAACTTTAAATAAGCAATAAGTTCACCTCAAAGAGTTAAAATGTTCATGTACTCCAAATCTATATGAATTACAGATAAAAAAAAAAAAGTGTTTTTAGTCTATACAATGAATGTCAATTGGGTCCAAACATTTTTGTAAACATTTTTTGTCTGCATACAATTTTAATTTGTATTCTTATTCTTCAAAATATCTTAATTTGCAGAAGAAAGAAAGCCACGCAGTAATGAAACACCATGAGGTTGAGTAAATGATGACAGATTTTGTTTTTGGGTGAACTCTTCAAGTCAGCACTTTTCATGGAAAATCCAGAAATCTGGTCCTTACGTAGAACTCCAGGCTCTTGCGCACCATATTACAGGACAAACATGACCCAAATATCCAAGGAGATGATTTAAACAATGGCACTAAACTTCAGAAGAAGCAAAATCACCTGAGGGCGTGAAGGGAGTGTAAATCTACTGTTTTCCCAGACTTCAGCAAATCATTCCTCTTTCAGGCACATTTACAACGGTTCTGATCTCTGCACTCAACAGCTGCTCTCCTCTCCCCTTCACCCCCCAAGTCCTTTCATCCTCTTTGTCTTGACTTTTCTGAGGTGCTCACTTAGACACGTTTTGATATCACCACAACCAGTATTAGTAGATTATAGACGACCCTTGATTGCTTACACCACTCCCAAGCACATGCTCATTCAAAATTCAATGTTTTTTTGTTTTTGTTTTCTTCCCTGATAGTGTTTGGCTTCGGTTCTCAGGGTGCATTGTAAACCTCCAGCGCTTGCTTTTACAGTACAGCTGCCTGCACATGACTTGTTAAGCCGTCTTTGCCCGCAGCAAGTTGAAGTACAGTAACAAATAGAAGCTACGTCTGAGCTGGGCGAACATGCAGACATCTCAGACTGCTGTTTCCTTTTAAGGTGTCAATTATCAATCAAGTTCATCCATGCTGAAAAAAAAACAAAAAAAACAGCCTAACTGGGTTTGCTGGTTTTAACTGGTTTTAGATGGTCTAGAAGGTCTCCCAGCCTGGTCATGCTTGTCTTACCTAGTATAGCTGGTCTCTCAGCCTGGCCAAACTGTTAAGCTCTTTTGCGGAAGTGGAACTAGCTGAAAAGTGCGCATAACCACTCTAAAACCAGCAAACTGACAAGATAAGTGTGTTTCTTTTCAGCAGGGATGAGATGGTTCATTTTCAATGTGTCTTCACACTTGTTGAACTCAGCCCCACCCGGTAATTTAAATTCTGTCTTTTTGTCAAGTCAACATCCATAAGGAAACAAAGTTGGCCAACGAAATATAAACACAGAACGCTGCTGGGCTGATTGACTAGCTGTGCTGAATGACGCTCGGTACAAGAGACAGGGCACTGAGCCAGCGCAGACATTCCTCCCCCTGGAGATGGAGGAGGTGGTTTTTAATAGCTGATAAACGAGTGCTGATAGTGAACCGAAAGCTTGTATTACTAATGCTGTAGCTAATCTGAGCACCCAGGAACGCTGGGAGTAAGAGATCTTGCAACGATATACACTACATATGCACATACACCTATGGCACTGAGGAGGCTGGTGCTGGAACATATGTCGACACACACAAAATACACTATGAATAAGATGCTAAGGTGCAATATATTCATTCAACAAGCCCTAGAACACACAATCAAGCGCTATCATGGAATATATACACACACAAAAAAAACATTGATTTTGGCCAGCTGCACACACCATGAGGTAACCATTATCGCTCTACTGTTTCAAATTTTAGCCTATCAAAATTAAATGTCATTTTGCAACTGGCAAAGACAAAAATCAAAGTGCCTGGCTGGTTTCTGAAGTTGGATTCTGGACAATTGCGAACAAATTGCACGTGCCTCAATTTTCAGCACCCTTCAGGCTCCAAGATAATTTTTTCCCCCTTTGCAGAGTTTGGCTTCACCCCCAACTGTAATCATGCTGCATATAATTCCCCTAATAATCTGCTAAATGCACACCCAAATGCACCTGCAAGTGCAAAATACATTGCATGTTTGTAAAAATGAATAAAAAATAAAACCAATGACTGGTTCAGGGCATCTTGCAATGCAAATGCAACAGGTCAATCATAATAAACCTTCTGCTGGTTAAAGCTCAACACCTGCAACTCCACAAAAAAATCTTTTTAGCATCAAATTACAATCTTAATTTTACAAGAACTACTGCAGAAATGCATGATATTCTGAAACACAAACAGGTGCATCATAAAAAACACAGTGATCACCAAAAGACATGAGTGCCCCATGCTGCAGGGGATGACACTGTGAATATGTGGCACCGTGGTGCTGAACTTGCCTCTGACTCTTTGTGCTGAGCTGCATGCAAGGAGGAGAATTCCTGCGAGTGTCAGAAGGAAGCCCAAGTGAAGGACAGTGCTGCCTGCCATGGTGCTCTGCTCCAATTGAGAAGGGATGCTGCCCGATTTCTCTAAGACTGCTGCTTCTGGTTCTTCTGCTGGTGCTGGTGTCAGGTCAGGACTTCTTGAGCTCACTGTGTGCCTCTGCTGAGTGATAGACAATGCGAGGAGTCCTCCAGGATGTATAGTGACCAGGGAGGGAGGAGATTGGTGATGCGTGCCTCGATCACACCCACCCTCACCGATCCCCACACACACACACACACACACACATTTGTGGGGGGTGAGCATGGCTTTCATTTACTGGTCTCACTCAGCCACACGCTCTCTCACTTTTTCTTCCATCAAGGATTTTTTCCCTGCAGCTTGTGTGTTTGTGGGTGTGCAAGTCTGTGCTTGTGTCAGACTGTTCTCTCTAAAATTTGATTGGACCTAGTACACGGACTTGGGGCACCCCTACAATGGCAAACAGCCCAAAGGGAGTCTGAGTTCCAGGAGGACAATAAATTATAAAGTACACGAGCAGGACATTAGATGGACTTCCCTTTCTTCAGTAATATGACCTGGTGCAAATATAGTATCCCTCTATTTCATCATCACGGACAGAAGCACTTGTATATCTGTGCCCATTGCTAACCACTGTATATTACGTCTTGTCTAGAAGGGCGTCCAGCCACACATTCTCTGCCAAGTAACCTCTCCTCTAGGGACATAGGCGAAAATTAGGGAGGTGGGGGGGTGGTAGGTAGGTGGAAAGTGATTATAAAGTGCTTCCAGCACGTGCCACTGCATGCGACATGCAAAGGGAAGCACTCGCTCCAGTGAGCCTCGTCTTACCCACAGGATGTGAACAAAGACATATTCATGAATCAAGCCGCCCAAAAATTTTGCAACTACAGTCTAGCATGTGTCTCCGACTAAATCATCAGCACAGAGCACAATAAAACAAGAGCTCTACTCCAGAACGTCCCGTGCTCCGAGAAGAGTTATTTAATGAGCATAACAAGCAAAACAAACCCAAAAGAAAAAAAGAACAATTTGGAAAACCACTCCCTATCATGACTCAAACAAAACGTCACTCGTTTGAAGCTGTGATCATGTCTACAGCTGCTTGCTGTACCAACACAACAGTTTACAACCAAGTGAGTTGCCAGAATCATCTCAACAGGCCATGTGATGCCTTTGGCTAGAGCTTTAACCCTACATACGTATATATAAATATGGTTTCTACAGCTGGTACCACTCTGAGTCTCTGTGATTGCCTTGTAAACTCTTAATGAGTCACTTCAAAAGACAGAGCTGGATAGCACTGAGTCTTGGACAAATTAGAAAAGACTTGTAGACCAGTATCAGGTCATTACTACTTTGTTTTTCATACCTGAAAACATGTTGACCTGTAACCCTCCCTAGGAACATGCCTTAAATTGTTATGCTGCCATTTAACTGCCTAACCATCACCCTGAGGTCAAGCAGCTCACCTTTCAACTGAGCAATGGATTTTTCAATGTTTCAGCTTGAATCATGGTATGCCAACACCTCATTCATCCAAAGAATGGTCTCAAAAAGAACAATTTGTTCACTGATCCAGTTTATACAGTTCATTTTTAAGAATACCTCCTACTGGAAAACTTAAACTAGATCAGAATTCATTGGTGGACCAGCATAGCCAACATAACTAATAACAATGCAAATAACAATCTTTTACCTTTTGAATCCTCAAATGTATTTGCGCACATGCTCCATAAATAAATAAACAAATAAACAAACAAATAAATAAGGAAAATGGACATGTTCTAAAATAATACTAGCCCCTTCAGATTAATAATTTAAACAATTATTTTCAATTTTAAATGGAATTAATTAATGAAATAAATTAATAAAATAATATAAAAATGAATTTTACAGCACATTTGATGTGTTGACTTTGCTGTGATATGGAGAACTGTGAAATTTGTATCAGCTACTGAAATTTTGGTATGTGTCCATACTAACAGAAGAACACACATATGACACACAATCTACTCATGGCTTCTCCTGCTACATATCAAAATGATTAGTGTTGAAACTAAAGGAAAGACATGACAGGCTCCATGCAGTGTGTATGTCATAGAAATCACAGCTTATATAACAACTTTACCATGTCTGGCCTGCAAATCGAGCCTTTTAGAAGGGAAAATCATTCTTAACCTTACAATGCAGCCATTGTCTTTTAGCCTTGAGCAAATGGCATCAGTTGGAGGAGTGTAACGAGGACCTATGAAATTTGTCTATTAAGGAAACAAACATTTAAAGCCTCCCCTCCAGCTCCCCCTGCTATACATATATAACAGATTATATAAATGAGATGTTCCATGACTTACCTGTCAGGTTGAATTGCCTTCCTCACAGGTATCACTGACACAGGCCGTATTAATGCTTCTCAGGTTTGGGCTTGTTCCATTGTATTCCACAGGGACGAGAAGTTAAAGCTGGATTTGCTCTAAATGTCTGAACTGCATGGCTTATATTACAGCAAAAATGGCCAATGAAAATGTCACATCACGTTAATGGCACATTTCTGATTCTAAACTTTATTCTGACATTCGGTTTGCACACATCAAGCAGTTCCTTGGATTTCAAAGTCTGTTTGATATGTGTACATAGAAACATTGTTAGTCCCATCTGTGAAACATTTCATGCTAAAATGAAGCCCAGCTCAAAGTGGCTCTGAACAACACTCTCTTTTGACTTTCAACAAACTCCAGACACTTGATTTACCATTAGATGTGTTCAACTAGAGAAATTAGAAGTTGCAGAACTGACTTTTAAATGCTAAATACTACAAAGTTTCTTTTTCTGGTTACACTTTTGATTTGACAGGGAAAATTTTACTGTATACTGGTGCAAATATCCAGTAAGTTCAACCACTGATGTCAAAACAGGAAATGTTTTGCTATGACTTTTTAAAACTGAAACCCCACTGAAATTCCCTGCTGAGTCACATGAACCATAATTTCTTACCTGTCATCCTCATTTTCCAAGAAAAAAAACACTCACCTGTTTTGTGACATCCATCCCTCATCTGTCTGTTCCTACCCTCCAGCGCCATGTTTTCCTCTCTGACCCAAAAGAAGCACATTGATCTCAAAGAACTCCAGCATGTGCTCATGGACATTAACCTCTATTCTTAAACCATCAATCATTGTATTCTATCTGCTGGAGTGAATCACAGAACATGTTCTCCAGCATGTAACCCATCTGTTACCTTAGAGATCACCCTGGGCGGCTGAGATTTGAGTGAGGATTAGAACAGAACAGTTTGTTACATTTTTTTCAGCTGGATGTTGTTGGACATAAATAATTGTGTGTGAGTGGATGGTGGCCATGATAGGGGTTTATGTTTTGTTTTGGTCAGTGAGAATGAGGGGACAGCCTGATCTTTGTGGGGACCAGCCAGTGCTTGAATATCTCACGGGGTTTCCTAATCAAATTTTGCATGTGAGTTAATGACATTCTGTTGTGTGTGTGTATGTGTGTGTGTCTATCAGTTAATTCCAAAACATATAAAAATGCAACTCATACTTTTTTATTCGTTCAGGTCCCTTAACTCTTAAGGGGGTCAGGGAGCCCCTCTCAACCTGAACACTGTGAGGACCAGCTGTACATCTGGAACTGGCTGAAGAGAAACGTCCCGAGCCCCTTTGCAGGAACAGCATGCTGGGTATTTTCCACCAATTTATTTGCATGTCTAAGGGGAAAAGAAGATCATTGGGGGAAAAGAAGATCATTGGGTGAATGTAGGTCAGAGTGTATTTTCTCTCCACTTTTGCGATCCAGATGAGACCCAAACCCTCTGGGTTTTAATACCTATTAATGCCCTGGACATCTTGTGCATAAATGTGCGGACGTTACATGTTCCACATGTTCATGGTGAAAGAGGCTGCAGTGCGTCAGACTTTAATTTCTCTCGCTTGAGGGGCCTGGATCACACCGAGACTCTTAGCACACTTAGCACTATAGACAGGAGTGTGCTCACTAAAAACCCACATGTGGGCAGCTGACAAGACACATTTCATGGAAGGGTGACATCTAAAATTGTTACACTTTTAAACAGCTTATTTTATATCAGCTACAAACATATGATGGTAAAAATATAATCATTGACCAGTTACTGTCTATAAAACATGTACACTTTCTATATACTTATAGAAATACATATTTATTATTATATTATATTATATATTTTGCACATGACTTCCCTTACTTGTAATTGGCACACTTCTGTTGAATATTGTCTTCATAAAAATAATAGATTTAATAGAGCAGCACACACCTGTTCATGCGAGGCGTTTAATGGAGATTTAGTCCAATGGTGGGCATACAAATACTGATGGATTATCATTTATACTTCAGATATCGTCTTCATTCTTGACTATTTTCAACTTATGCCGCTCTGATATGCACGTTTAATGTGCGTTTCATTCATACACTGTAAAAAGTGATAAGTTGACTTAACTTAAAAAAATTGAGGAAACCCGTTGCCTTAAAATTATTAAGTAAATAATAATTTTTTTAAAAAGTTAAGTGAACTTAACAAATTCACTTAACTTATTCTTTTAATTATCATTTACTTAAAAAATTTAAGGCATCAGGTTTCCTCATTTTTTAAGTTAAGTTAACTTTTTAACTTTTTTAACTTTTTACAGTGTACACAAAACTAGAGGTCGCTATTGATCGTCTTATGATGATGAGGATATCCATCCTCTAAGTGCAATATCTGGACAGAAGGAGATAAGAGACGAACATTTTGACACACAAAACATTAGCCTATTGCCAATAACTACACGTAAGTATAATGTGTGTTTATAAGGGGAGTGCTGAAGCAGTTGTAGCCTTTAACATATCATACAAAGTAACAATATATTTCTGCTTTATTCTGTGATCAAACCCACATAATCAAAAAAAGAAGTTCCGTAAAAGAGCTTAGGAAGAGATATTTATCAACTATAATCAGATAAAATACGTCTTGAGTGAAAAATTGTTGCATTTGACAAAACTTGATCAAGTAAACAGGCAATATAAATATACAAATTTCATGAGATGCTCTTTTTGGTTTGCTGGTTATGCAGTTTGGTTGCAGATGTAACCCATTTTGGTTGGTCTTGAACAATTTGGCAGAATCTGCTTCAGCCAACTCATTTATGATTGTCACATATTGACTTTTCTTGTGGTGCTTTGTTGGTAGACCATTGATGGAAGGCTGAAGTTGGTTCTAGCCAAAACTGGAGCACTGAAGCATTTGTTTGCTTAAAATTCTCCTTTTTTAATTTAAGTGGTGACCTAGAATCTCCATCACACCACATCTAGATGCTCCCAAAGTAGGTCCTGTCAACAACTCCATTTGCATGTAATATTTTGGACAGTTTATTGAGGACCATCTGGACTTGTTATCCTTTCATTTAGATGATTCATCCCTCAACACAGTGGCTTACTGCGGAAATGGAAGTAGCTTTAAGCAACCTTGCTGTAAGTGATATTGTACAATTAAGAATGATTTTTGTTGAAGAGTTTTGTTTGAGGCACTGAAGTCTCTTCCTATTATAGTCCAGAATAAGATACATTTTGGACCAAACCTTTTGACATTCATCGAAGTTCTGGCTACAATGATGGTATCTCATGCATCGCACTTTGGGATTAAACCTACAACCTTACAATTACCAACTCCCACTAAGCCACAGCCATCCCATGATACTTTTGAGCCATTTAGTGCTATGTAATTATCAGATCCTGATTTCAGTGTTACTAAAACATGAGTTTGAATAGACCCACTTCACATACAGAAGCTCCATGGAAGCACTGACACAGAATCTAGCCTCAAATATGTACTTCTCCCACATTTCCCATGTAACGCAGGCAAATTCTTTATCTATGATCTGCTGCCAAAACATCTTAATTCGGTGGAAGCAGCAGTGGTTTCTGAGAGTCATAAATCGCATTGTCTGATGACACCCTTAACAAAGCCACTGCAGCTATTTCATGGTTTAATGGAAAGTTTCTCTAAACTCAGATTTCTACCTTTCCTCGTTAAATGTTCCAAGGCTTCATTCACGATGACCTTGGCCATCACCCGTGACCATCCACAAGAGCGTTTTAGACCTGAGGTTGTATTTCTATTAGATGGACCAGAAAAAGAGCTACAGGAAATGGCCTAGCAGTGAAAAGAAGAGACTATTAAGTGGGAATGTTTTTAAAAGCTCATTAAACGTTTTCTTCAGCAGTATTTTTGTCTTGGCTTCCAGTTTAAAAAATATTGGAATATTGCAAAGTTAAAATATATACAGCATAAATACACCACTGTTCCAAAAATGGGGGTGAAATATTATATAGTGAAATATTACCATTCAAAATAATTTTCTATTATAATATATTTAAAATGTAATTTATTCCTGTGATGGCAAACCTGAAGTTTGAAATTTGAAATAGAAATCTATGTAAAAGGAAATAAATAAAACATCTTAAACCTTTGAATGGTAGTGTGTAGCCAACTTAATTTATTTTCTGTCAAATAAATTTACCTTTTCTTTCTTTCTTTTTTTTCTTTTTTATATTTTTACTGCATAACAAGACAAAAATAGTTATTAAAACATATTAATGTTACATAATGACCGCAGAAATATAAAACATAATTCCCAATTCCAAATATTTCTAGCCTGAACCCAGAGTTACAAAAGTTCCCAATCCCTACTCTAAGGTCCACATATTGAATGCATCTAAAAATGTTACTAACGATACACAAGCACTGAATGCTGAGGAATTTCAGGCATGTTATTTTAATCTTCTGTTGATTCAGGATATAATACACACCTTTAAAACATAGGATAAACATCCTTTTAATTTAAAACCTTTTAAACATAGTTTTGATTTCAGTAAAACCAGCTGTCGCTATATAATATTCCACTAACCATTCTTGTTTCCAATGGACTGCTGAAAAGTTTCTTCCATGTTTGCACGCAACAATTAAGAAACACCAAAGGTTTGGGTTTCCTCACCAGGATCTCGAAGTACTGAAAGCACTGCAACTTCTTGTCTGAAACAACTTCTAGGAATTATTTGGGTACGTCTTGTTGCACCAGAATAGATCTCTATCAATTAAAATGACGAGGGACATCAGTTTACAGTTAAATTTGTGGAGTATCATTTATTATTGGTTGTAACCCAAGAATTCTCAAATGTTTTGTGGAGCTTTATGGCAGCAAACGCTAAATGTTGTAAAGCACAGCTACTGTAGTAAATTATTTTTTGATGCTCCATGAATTGAGAAACAGCCAAGGACAGAATGCTCTCACTCACAGTTCACATTTCCACTTGTTATTGTGATGTACGTTCAACAGGATGAGTATCTGAGTATGTGCGGTACTGTCAGTACTGCTTGTTTGAAATTAAGATTAATTCTGATCAGTTGTGATATGCAAAGTCTATTAATGACAAAGAAATAATGCTGATGTATACATTTAAAAAAAAAAAAAAAAAAAAGCCTTTTACTTATCCAGTATACTTCACCTAGTTTATGACAGCAGATAGATTAAAACACTTTGAAGGAATTAAGTAATTAGTCATTTAATTAAGTTTTCCGAGGAACTTCCTACTTACAAGTTCGGAAATTACAACATGATGTTCAAGTTTTTTGGTCTGACTAAAGTGGACTTTTGGCTTTGACTTTAAAGCTGGACAATTTTATACTTTTCTCTCTCATTTTGACCTTCCAAAAAGGCTAGAAGCTTTATAATGCTAATGCAGTTTAAATAGTTGCACATTTGGTGAAACTATTCTATGAGTTCAGTGTTGCAGCAGAGAATGATCTGTTTGCATAATGTTGCTTCCTCATAAACCAGTGTTTTCTGGCTAATTTTATTACTGTTCTTCATTAACGATACACAAAATGTATTTGCTTTATCATAGTTGAAGCTCAAAGAAAGAGTTTTTAATGGTCATTTTGATGAGTGTATGGTGGCATCTGTTTGCATGCGGCATGTGAAAACAACTATTACGACACGACTTGAACTTTTTCCTCCCATTCCAAACCCATATGACTTTTTTCCACCATAGTACAGGAAAGAAGACATTTTAAAGATGTGGTGTAATGGAAGTAGCAACAGATCTTTTCTTCTGTATTTTGATGTACATCTGAGTGAAACAGATGATTGAAAAAGACAAAATGTAGAGCGAGAACTAACCGTTGGCTTGTTGAATCAATGGAAGCAGATCTGAATATGGGCATTTAAACAGAATAAATAATAGGAAAAGTATGTCATACATCAAGTTGTTTAACTGGAAGATTGAGTTACATTTTGATTCAAAATTATGAGGTAAAAAATGGCATGTTTTACATAGATGAAGAGTTCACAATAAGATCAATGAGATTCATTTTAGGGGGAATTTCCATTTCATGCCGACAGAAAGCACCACAAAGCTAGCTTGATTATCCATTTAAATCTAAGTGAAAAACAGAAGCAGGAAGTATTTTTAATCTCTCTAAATCCAGGCACTACTTTAAAAACTGTTTTATCTTGGAGTGTTTTTGAGGAAACGATGGTTCATTGCTATCGTGTGTGTTTTTGCAGGCATGACTAACCCTTCAGCAGCTGTAGTCTGAATTGCAGATGTAGTTCAGTGCTTGGATTACGATTAGCTATCATAGATTTCCTTGCGGTGCATCCAGAAAGTGATGCAGGTTCACGTCAGTGAATGGGTTCTGTTCGTCAGAAGCTTGTTAAATGCCTGCTGTGATGAAGCTGCGCTTCTGTGTGTACTGCTTGTAAAACAGCAGCTACACATTTATTAGTTGCATCTCTGCCCAATTTTTATAGTAATGTGGCTGTTTCGAGTGTGTGAAATTCTGTGATCATTTAATCACTCTCATATTGTTATGCTTTCATCGTGTGGAAAAGAGCAGCGTGAACGTTCTTTAAAATTTCTTCTTCATACAGGTTTGAAATGACACAAGGATGAGAAAATGATGGCAGAATTGCCATTTTTGGTTTCTTTTAATATATTCCTTTTAGAAAAATGGATACGCAATATCTTGATGTGTTTTTGAAGTAACGACGGTTCAAGCCATCATGTGTGTTTTTTTATTTGTTATTATTTATATATTTTTTTTATCTATAGCCATGACTAACCCCTCAGCAGCTGTAGAGAGACTTGCAGCTGTAGATCAAGGTTTGGATTACGATTAGCTATCATAGATTTCCCTACAGTGCGTCCAGAAAGTTATGTAAGTGGACGTCAATGAGTGAGCCGTAAGTTGCTTATTAAATGCCTGCTGTGATGAAGTTGAAATTCTTGACAAATTTATTAGTCCAGTTTTTGTAATGTTGCTATTTCTAGTCAGGTTTGCCTGCTTTTTGGACAAATGTGGGTGTATGTTTTGGCAGATGAGCAAAGACCAGTAGAACTGTGCCAGCCTTCAGAGAGACATTTTAATTTTAAATGAAATGAAAAATATTATAAACGTAAATATATATTATAAAACATTTTATTTCATTATTTTATTTTATACATCACAGTCCTGGATCACTCTCAACATCATACTTAACTAAAGAAAAAGTACTTTTTTAAAAACTCATTTTTTAGGTATACAAACGTATTTTACTGAACCAAACAAAAACAGCATGTGTACATTTCGAGCACAGCATTTTAGAAAAACATGTTTTATCTACAATATTGTAGGTACATCTTAATTCAATGTAAAGTTGCATTCAAAATCCACTTGGTTTACAAATCTGAAGGGAAACATGCTTATTCGAATAGGCATTTGCAATTTTTAGTTCTCTGAAATGTTGCATTTTTGTAAATGTTTGTTTTGGTTCATTTTAGTTCATGTTGCTTGTTTTCAACATTCTTTTGGCAAAGGTTTGGTTGTGCCCTTTGTGGCTGCAGTTCACATGCATTACGGACATAAGCAAAAGGATCTCCTGCACAGATGGTGTTAATCACTTATCCAACATAACCCTGATGTATCGTAGAGGCACCAGCAGTTATGTGACTGTTTTTTCAACAACAGAAAACCTGGTAGGAAAAGACCCGTGAATTTGGACGGAAGACATGATTCAGTTATGGCACCAAGTGACGATGCTGTTGAAGCTCGATGACAGAGTTTTGATGCAAATCCAGTTTTTTTTTTTTCGCCCCAAGCTGAGGATGTACAGTAGATGTTGTTTTTGCAGTTTCATTATTGCTGTTCCAAACAGCACAACCTGCCAGTCGTAGATAGTTTCCAACCACCGTAAGATCGATACGAAACGGCCAAGTGCAGCACCTGCTCCAGCCAGTGAATTTGGTCTTTTTACTTCAACAATTTCTCAATCCTGTTTCAACCGGCTGTCACACCAGCACGGTAGCCACTGTCGGTTTCACATGGATGGATGTGGCTGGTTGGCAAACATCTTGAAGGCCTCATGTTTGGGTTCATGAAAGGTGTTCTCTCGTATGTGATCTTTGGAATCAATTCAAGATTTTTTCACCATTTTGCATTGTGTAAGATAAATGAAGTCGGTCTGGAGACCATATGCTTACAGTGATCTCAGGCATAAACCCTGCCAAATGGAAAACAGTCAATACAAGACTTATCACACTTTACAGGTACCAGACATTTGGACATAGATGTATTTATTGGACCAGAATACAATGAGGGTTTGCAGATTTTGACATATGCATTAACTGGAGGTAAACAAAGGTAAACAGTCTTTACATGCAACAGGATATTTATAAAATGTTTTCTTTGAGGAGCAGAAAGGTCGAAGAATTGGAAACAGACCAGGAGGAGTGAGGGAATGTTGTTATGTAAATGTCATGGAGCTTTTTGCTTTAATCACTGTCGTGTAACATTTCATATTTAATAACCTGTAAAGCTGTTAACAATGCCACAGGAATATTTCACTCATGTCATAAAACCTGCATGTCTTTTGCTACAGAACAAGTGGACACCTAAATAAAGCCTTGATAAGCATAGGAGACTTCCCTTTGATTACCAACCCCCATCTAACTTTTTAAGTGCTTATGTCCTTTGACATACTTCATACCATGTAACAGTCTCATCAGTAATGTTATATATCCAGATGGTAAGATTATTATATTGTGACAGTAATATCCTATAAGAGAGGCCTGTACATGTATTGCAAAGTAATCTAACAAAACCATACAACCTTATATGACAATATGGGAAACCACAAAATGTTAATGTTATAAACCCCAAATGCCAATAAAAACAACTTGATCCTGGGGAAAATGGTGGTCTCCAAAAGAAGAACATTTCCTCTAGAGCCAAGTTTTAGTAATGCCTCCGTTCCACAGAAATGTCCTGTATGTATTTACACAGCTGATGTTTTCTCAGCTCATGAGATTTAGATTTTCCTGCTGCTGCGCAATAAGGTTTTTCATTGTTATTGCCAGGTTTTCTTCTAAAGATAGTCAAACTAGCTTGAAAAATTGTGTTTCTCAGGATGGGGTACATGTAATACTCAATCTAAGTTAAACGAGGACAGCTATTAGTGTTGGGGAAGCTAATTTGAAATGTAGCTTGCCAAGCTGCTCATAATTTATTGCTTTTTGAAGAAAAGACGCTGTAAGCAGCAGTGTGGAGGCCCAGCCTCTAATACTAACATCAAACATCAGCTTAAAAGCCAAGAGAAAGGAGGCAACAATTAAACATGCTTTCCTAAACTGTCCTCCCTTGGAAAGTCCAGGTTAATGGGATCATTCAGTTAATGGTAATAGAGCTTGTTCAAAAGAAACACTCTGCACTGCCATATGCCAAAAAAAAACAAACAAAAAAAAACATTAAAAATATATGATCTGATAGTATAATATTTTTTAAATATACCATTTACCTTTGTAGTCTATTTAACTAATCCAAAAGAGCAGCTTTTAAGACAGCAATATGCTAATTGAGAAAACTTACCTATACATAACACAATAATTCAATGCAGTTTCCAGCTGACATTACCACTATAGCAGTAAAATACCACCAAACTATTCACAAAAAATGTGATTATAGGGGCACATTATGGATTAACGAAGACTTATTTTTGCGCAGATCCTTGCACAATACTAATTTATGACCTAAAAAGCTTTTACCATAGTGCATGCTTTGTAAACGAATACATTTTGACATTTGCATCACCTTTTCTGGCATAGTAAACATGCTCCATAGCTCACCTGGTAGAGCATTGCATGTGCAATGTATAGTGCTCAGTTAGAGTCTCTTAAAACATGAAACATGATAAAAGAGCTAAAAGACTTGTGGAAGCAAGCTGAAAGCTCAGAAATTAATGTTTGCTTCAGCTCATCTCACGTTTGCTTTTGTCAACACTGTTGGTTAGGTGGGTTGGGTTAAGTGTCTCTCACATTTATTTTTTAAATGCGAGAGCATTAACCTTTTAGCACCATTCATCGGATGTTTCACAATAGCAACCAATGTAATATTTAAATGTTACCAGATTCACGTTTATCTGTTTCAAATAAAACTGAACGTTTTAAGCACCTATGGATGTTTCACTTTAAATTAGTTGCGAACGTGCAAAAAGCAATGTAATATCATTCTGCAAAAACGGCAGCAAAGACACGTATTTCCAATAAGACGATGATTAGCTTAGTTTAACATTCAAATTAACCACCACATGCAGTCTCTCAGTGTAATGGTGTGATGTTTTGTAATGAATTCATTCGTGTCTGGACTTGATAGTGAATAGAAACAAAAGGTTTTTAGAGATCATGGTCAAGACTGTTCTTGGAGCTGTTACGATCATACATAATGTATCTAAGATGTGCGACTCCTTTCGGATCTAAAGAAACGTTTGTTTTGAATTAAGAGGGTTAGGTTTTGCCAGATAGAAGATAGTGTACACGAATTTGTCTTATGCTTTGTATATTTTTTTCCATTAGTTTTGTGCCAAGCCTTAATCGCAGCAGAGATACATGCATTTTTATAAAATTATATGGATAATTATATGGACAAAACAGTTCTGTACAATATCTTCTTTTATGTTCCACAGAAGAAAAAAAAATCATATAGGTTTGGAACGACATAAAGTTGAGTA
The DNA here is from genome assembly GCF_012432095.1 of Onychostoma macrolepis. NCBI lineage: Eukaryota > Metazoa > Chordata > Actinopteri > Cypriniformes > Cyprinidae > Onychostoma > Onychostoma macrolepis. The sequence goes on along the minus strand of NC_081176.1, from coordinate 25,988,870 downwards.
AATGATGACAGAATGTTTGGATGAAGTGTTTCTTTAGGGTCACGATTTGTGTAAGAGAAGCTAGCAGATCAATGCAAAGTTGAAATGTCTCTCCAGGGATGAGTTCACACTTGATTTATGGGGGTATCGGGTAGTATAGACCAGGCATCAGTGCTTTCTGAAGTAATGAGATCAACATACATCAGTCTTGAGAGAAAACGTATGGCTGTGGACTTTGACCTGTATAATGTTTGATTTTGTTTGGCGTCTTACGTTAAAAATCAGTTGAAACTCTTGGTTGCCTTTCATATCTTTACATTACCATCATTTCCATCTCTCTTTCTCTCTTTCTTCGTCATTTATGCTTCTTTGACAGGCCAATGTGCTGCCAGTTCGGTGGGTTTTACGGTCAGCTAGAGCTCCAGAAGTTTGGCGCGCTCCGACTTGCAGTTTATAATGGAGTCTGCAGGAGCCATTATGGCCGCCCCTGACTGGCCAGGCCCCAACAGCAATGCACAGCGGATCAAAGGCCGTTACGCAATGATGTATTTAAGTTCCTGACAATATTTGGGTTTCTTTTGCGACTTACCATGGTGTTTTGTCTCTTGGACAAATGTGTATGAAATATTATCTTGCATTTGGGCTGTAGATGTGGACCAGGTTGGCCAGTTGTGCGCCGAAGTTTCGAAAATGCAGTAACTGAGCATCAAACTCCAGCAATGAATTGTATGGAGTGAGATCATAGCTAAAGCATGCTGGGATACCACAGATATCACCCACAGAGGGACTAGTAACGAACAACAGTGATCGCTGGATGTGCCCCATTCTTTACCCCGCCATGAGGTTTACATTGAGTCATGGTATAATCTGACGTTACATAAGACACTGCTCTCCCGGAGCGACTGATAAAAACACCTCCTTAAATAAGAGCCTTTTGTTTAAGACACAAAGCAACAAGAAACACATGATTATCTTGTGTGAGGAAAATGATGATCAATGTGTGTTTTTTTGTTTTGTTTGTTTTTTCCTGAATCAGTGGAGGGAAAATCACATAACATTACAAATGCAATTCGTGCATATAATTATTTGAATAAACCTCTTGAATTTCTGAATTTAAATTTATTGTGGTGTTTCTTGAGGCATGAAGTAAAAAAAAAAAATGTCATGGTGATGCAACTGTCCTGATATCACAATGAATAAAAAAACCCTCATGAATTGAATTAATTGGCATAATCTTTTATGATTATTTATAAGGGGGTGAAATGAAACTGCTTCAGCATATTAAAAAAATTGACAGTCAACAAGTCAGTCATATGGTGCAACCGTTATGAAGAAGCATTTTTATGTCATGTGGTGCAACTTCCCAAAAAAAGTGAATAAAACTTCAAGAATCAATAAAGCAGTACAAATCATGAAAAATACATTTAAAACATTTTAGAAAATGATGATTAAGATGTGTACTTGTATTGAAATGTTTAGGGAAAATATTTTACTACGATTTATTTGGTTACACCACATGACATATTTAGAATCATTGATTATAAGCTTTTGCTAAAAATGTAAAGCGTTTTTTTAAAACCGCAAGAAAAAACAACATTAAGTACTTTTCTAAGAATATGGCACGTGATTTTAAAAATATTTATCTTTTCTTGATCATGAACACTCTTATTTCTCTTTGACCCTGATACTGTCATCTTATGTAATTCAGAAACCATGACCTCATAAGAGTAACATATTACATAATTTAACAAAACATTGAGTATACGTCTGCTTAACAGCTGTCATTAACATTATCGTCATCCTGTTTCCTCTGAACGAAGCTGTTATTTTAGTTACGAAGTTTACAGCACATGTCTTCGTACATATGCGGCAGATACAGATAAATAGATTTCATAAAGCTGCCAGAGCGATGGCATGCTTTAGATCTTCTTAAAATGTTTGGTTGGACGCTGGACTTTTCGGCTGCCCTCCAATCTGGGATACTGGAAGCCAAGGAACATAGAACAAATGCGCGCAGCATGTAGAGCGAACATTGCTTTTGCAGGCCCCCATTGCCACGCTGCACCGTCTTTTCCACAGGCATACGTCCAGTGGAAATGTTATCTGCACAAAGTCACAGCGCACATCAGTCAGTATGATCGAAGTCTCATAAGGAATTTTCTTCAAATATTAACCATTAAAAAGCAGTTCAGAGCAGTTAAGGAAGCAGTTCAGAAATATTTGAACTCTGAGGGGCTTCGGCTGGATTCAACAGGCCCTTGATGTCTAAAACTTAAGTTTGTTGTTCTTCCTGTTGCTTTGGCCTCACTATACACTCTTGCTTTTCCAACAGGGAGTTCTGTGCTGTCCTTCAAAAAAGTTGTGGGTGTCAACAGTTCGTAAACAGTCTCCTCACGTGGACAGAGGTGGGATCCTTCAGCACTGAAGGGTAGGAAAACGAGAGTGTGAGAGAAGGGGGAAAAGTTGAGACCTCGCAAGTGCTTCTTTCCACAGGAAGCAGAGTTCATTTAGGTGTGGCCCACGTGCGTCCTTCAAAAGAAAAAATCAAAATAGGATGTTTTGGATGTTGCAATGGAGACCAACCAGAGCCAAAGTTTGTCACAGGCCAAATAGAGAACCAGTGGAGTGGAAAGACAGGACGGAACAGATCCAAACAAGTTGTAGAAGAGTTTTGATGGTAAAAGTGACCATACTGAATTCTGCTATAGTTGATTATTACTTATGAATGTAGCAGATGTGGGTTTTTGTTTATTTTGCCTCTGGTTTTGATTCCACTTAACGATTCCAGTTCCTAAACAATTCTTTTAGTGCTTTAGAGAAAGTAATTGACCTGATAATATACTACAAATACTATAGACAATACTATTTTTGATATCAAATATAATTCTTGATTTTAAATAAAAAACGTGACACGTGCTCGCAAAATGAGTCGGAATGCACATGGGCTAATTTTGAGTCAATTTTGGTCAGTTTTGAGGTTTTCACAAAAATTAGTTCATTAAGCCCTCACCTAGTGATTCCAATGCTCCAAATAGTGGTTAAACATCTAAAATTATTGTATGTTTTCTGAGAAATTCGTTCCAACTTAATAAAAATAATTTTTTTTTTTTTTTTTCTCATTGTCATTTTGCCAGCATAGGTCACAAATACTGTTTATTTTAACATTTAAATGAAGAAGAAGAAAAAAAAAAAAAAAATTAAATTCTGTCTTGTTGGAAAATCCATTTTACTACAGCATTTTGGAGAAACTGATTCATTCAATCCTACTCAAAAGACTGATTAAGGCAGTATTTCTAAGACAGTAAGTCTCACAAGTCTTACAGTAACATAACAATCAACACGAATCAACATGACTCAAATGAACGACTGTGTCAAGAACCATTCCAAATAATTCAGAATGAATCATTAGACCAGTTCAAAATAAATGTACATCTCTTTGATTGCGAGTTAAACTAGATGGTTGCATTGTATGTTGATTACAAATAAATCAAAGATTTGTCTGTCACTATAAATTGGCCACAGCTTTGCTACTGGATAGTGATGCAGGAAATACTTAAGACTATTTTAGTTCTGTTTTGTCCACATCTGCAGAACCAGTAACAGAACCAAACGTCATGAAAACGATCCGGTTCCAGTATTTTTTACAAAATGGAATCAGTTCTGAATAAAAACTGTTCCCCATTTCCAACCCTATATTCACCTTGAAGCTAAGCCCAAGCTTTAAAGCGCAGTACAAACTTAGCACTGACATCACTGGAAATGCAAAAGAGTTTTAGTGCACTTTCCAAACAGCTCTCTTGCCTTTACAGCCACCATCAGTACATTAAACTCTGTCATACTGTCGTTAAAGCACCTCGGATTGTTTAGAAAGACTTAAGTAGTAATATTCACTGCTCATTCATATGAAAGAACAATTGTTAATGGATTAGAGCAGATGGCCAAACATGGAAGTCTGAGAGGAAGCAAAGTGGAGACCTGGAGATATTTTCCATCCCTTTTCCGCACAAATACAACATGCTGTCCACTGCTTAGACCAAAGAAAAAAAATAAAATAAAATTAATGATGAAAAATGATTTAATCTGACTCTCATCCAGAATCAGTCAGGAAATAGTGCTGGAAAGCTGAAATCGCGTCTCCGCTCTCGGCTCTTTGACTGACGGGATCAGGTTTTTCACACATTTGATACAACCCAGCTGAGGGTTGGTTAAATACATTGAAACAAACTTTCCATCTGTGTATGTAATCACTATGGAAATAAACATTTGCTCTGGGAGGCAGTTTTAGAGGCTGTTCTGTTACCTTATCTGGGTAGAGGGTTGTAGTACAAACGCGATGCTGCCAGCTGCCGCAAACATCGCTGCTCTTTGAGCCGCCGTACCATATAATCGCCCCACTTCAATGTGGTTTCTATTAGTCACGCTCTTATCGAGATATCGCAGAGCTCGGGCTGATGTTGTGCTTTGAACTCTGGTTTTGGAGGGCAGTGGGGCCTGGAGACTCAACGACTGAAATGCGAAACTGTGACACACAAAGACTAACTGAATAACGTATGTGTCGCCAGCTAAACCTCACACTGAGATAAAGCAGAAGAGGTTCAGAAAGAGCGAATCAAAGTGCCTGTCGCGAAAGACGCTAGGAAAAAAATGTGAGAGAAGCGACACTTCAGCGCACGTCTTGGGTCAGGCTGACCATGATTTATTATGCTCCCTTATGTTGAAATTGTGTCGCTGTTGGACTGTGTAGTCTGTTCATTCTCTGTAGTGGAATATGCAGCTCTCGCACGTCACCGAGAGTCTTCGACACGCTGTTAATTTTCTCGCTTTGCTGATAATCATCCAAAATAGTCTCCATTCTCCATTTTCTGGTCATGAAACTACTACATGACTGAAAAATAAACGGAAAAGCTTCTTAAGTTGACATCAAGAAACCAGCAATGTTAGGCATGAAGTGAGCTTTATTGGAATTTGTTTTATTTATTCTTTTATTTTGAATAATTAAAGTCTACATTGGGGGGGGGACTAGTTGGCAGTTTAGGCCTACATTGTAATTTCATGTGTACTTTCTGTGTTGAAAAATTTCACAATAAAAGTAGAATTAATAATATAAAATAAGAATGTAGGCCTATTTTATATATATATATATATATATATATATATATATATAATATTTGAAATAAAAGTGTTTTTATCATATTTTTAGAAATATAATTATATTATACTATAAGAAAACAAATATGTAAGTACTGGCAATTTCTGCCAGAAAATGCTTTTAGTTTATGGACATTTCCTGTAACCCTAAAACACATTACAATGCAATGCATATTTCAAAATACAGTTAAAACACCTTTGAAAAATCAATTTGGAAAATTCCTTCATATTAACACATTACACTGGACACAATTTTACAGATTTTTCAAGAGTGTATTTTAATATATTATATTACTGATATTGTATATTAAATATTATTAAATTATGTTAATCCACATTTTGTAAGGCCTACATTGTTCTTATAATTTCTTTATACGCATGTTGAAAAGGTACATTTAAAAAATAAAATAACAATGAAAAACTATATATATATATATATATATATATATATATATATATAGACAGTAGTGAAGTATTTTTACTTTACTCAAGTAAATTTAAAAAGTATCTGTATTTCTTTGGAAAACTTTTACTTCACTACATTTCAAATCATAATATCATACTTTTTACTGCACTATATTTCATAAATAAAAGTTGTTGTTTGTGTTACCTTTAATACTTAAGAATATTAAAAATGTAGTACTATCTTGTACTCAAGTAAATCTTTGAATTTCTTTTACTTGAGTAAAAGTAAGAAAGTAATAGATTTCTAATGTAATTAAGTATAAAATGATATTTAATATGAAACATAGTGCAGTAAAAAGTACAATATTATGCATTGGAATGTTGTGAAGTAAAGTTTTCTAAAGAAAAACACTATGATAAAGTACTGACACCTGAAAAGTACTTTTACTACAGAGTAAAAATACTTCACTACTGTCCGCCTCTGTATATATATGATAATTAAGAATAGTATAGTATTAAGAATATATTATACAAAATAGATTTGATAAATGTATACAGATATTTCTTTGCAGGATGAGATGAAGGTGATTGTTAACATCCAAAATACACATGTATATCACTAAACCGACTTGCACACTATAGTTCAAGTCATTCTAGTCATGTGGCTCCATAAAAAAAAAAAAAAAGGTCAACGTGACATTTAAATGTGAGGAATTGAAAGAGATGTCACAAATTAAAAGCCACTGAATGAATCAATGTCTCCTTCCCCTCGCAGTTTCTCTTGTTTTTCTTGTGTGTTGTTTTGGTCCATCCATTTACTGGCTTCCCCATCCCATAATTTCCCTCTGCCCCTGCGGAGGGAAATTCCAGACTTCACGTTTAATCGGTTTCAAACACATTCACCTGCTTTGGCAGACTGATGAGCAGCTTCAGTCCAGAGGTGTGTGATTGTGTGTGTTTTCCCAAGCAGAGCTCTTATACACTTGTGAGCTTATGGTTGCAATTGGAGCCATTCGGCGGTATCATTATGTTACTGAATTTGGCAGCTTTACACCTCAGCACCAGTCCCTCTGAGGGAGATGCTTAAATGCTAAATATTTCTCACAGTAAGAAAAGAGACCCGACATACAGTATTAAATGAGATGATGGGGTTCAGCCATTCCAAAGTTGGACATCCTGGCATTTCGATTCTAAAAGCTTCCAGAAATATATCTGGAAAAGCAATTACTGGTAGTTTTTATTAATAACTTCAAAAAATTTATTCTTTTGCTTTTGCTCATACTTAGAGTTGGGGATTTGAACAAGAGACCGTAAGTATTAAAATTTAACTCGTAACTCATCCCGCACGTGGCTGCGAACATGAATGAAGCCAAAACATTTTTTTTATATATCTTTCAAGGTTGTTTTTACTGTTTCTTTTTGCAAATATTGCAAATATTAAGTTATTTAGGGTAAATTTAGAAAAAATAAATAAATGAATTTAAAAATGAGCACTTTTTGCCATTGATATGATTTGAAAAAAAAAAATCTAATTATAAAGTTTCATTATTTTTTTTTGGGGGGGGGGGTCGCACCACATGACATTTTACAACCTAACAACGCCAAATGTTTCTGCATGTTGGTTGGTTCCACCACATGACTTTGTTCTAGGAGTTTTTGTTTGTTTGTTTTTCAATTAAAATGTATTATTATATAATAATAATTTAATAATAATAATAATAATAATAATAATAATAAAAGATTATGCCAAAATAATTGTTTTTTTATTCAATTTTATTTTATTTATTATTTTAAATATAATTTTTAATTTATTATTTTTATTTTTGATTATTTATTTTATTTATTGTAATTTATTTTAAAATCCAAAGAACTATATATACTGTGTGTGTGTGTGTGTGTGTGTGTATATATATATATTTGTGACCCAGGACCACAAAGGCAGGCATAAGTGTAAATAAAGCTGAATAAATAAGCCTTCCACTGATGTATGTTTTGTTAGGATAGGACAATATTTGACTGAGATACAACTATTTGAAAATCTGAAATCTGAGGGTCCAAAGAAATTTGCAAGTTGTCCAAATGAAGTTCTTAACAATGTATATTGCTAATCAAAAATTAAGTTTTGATATATTTATGGTAGGACATTTACAAAATATCTTCATGGAACATGATCTTTACTATTGCTACAAATATACCTGTTCTACTTATGACTGGTTTTGTGCTCCAGGGTCATATATATATATATATATATATATATATATATATATGTATAATGGAAGTGGTGTATTCAGTTATTCAATATGTACTGCATTTCAATTTAATGCATTTTTAATCAAATAAAAAAGAAAAGTAAATCATGTCATGACACACTTGCTTGATTTCAGGTAGTATAACATTTGTACATTTGGTGCTTATCAACTTGGTGCTTAACAACGTGTGCAAATCCGTCACAGTGGATTCCTTCCAAATTGTCTCAACGCAAATCGTTCTGGGATCTAATGAGTACCAGGGTGGAAAAAGAGTTCCCGCTTGGACCCCGGCCGCCGTCGCTACCGCAGACTGATCGCTGGTGTGACTTCGTGCGATTTGTCCGTTAAACAACTTCAAGGCCTCTTGGAAGATCTGCTCTCGCTTACTGTAGTTGCACACACATTATTTTCTCATTAGCCCAGGCTCTGCTATATTTATGTCAACATTCTACTGTGACTAAACCTATTTTCCGACAATAAAAAAACGGGTAAATCTGTGTCACTTATCTTCATTCAACAATGTTACAATTATACAGACATTCTATCCTGATGTGTTGTTTTTTAAACTTCTCCGAGGAGGTACTGCAGGCCTTTTGGAACAATCTGCACTGACAGGAAACGTCCCGACGGGTCTTCAAAACATCCTTCTTTTTGAGTGATGCATACAAACCCCTTCTCAGCTCACCCCGGTACTGTATTGTGTGGCGGTAACACAAGAAATCCCACCGGGTGTTTTTCGGCTCAGCGATTGTGTAAGTTTTTCCTTGTTGACGAATGTATTCCATCATTCGCTCGCTTCTTGGTAAATTGGTTGTGATGTGGTGTTGGGTCAGGGGCTGATGCGAAGGTGACTGGCGTCAAAACAGCATCCTTCAGCAGGTTTGAGAGACAAAGAGATGTTTTTGCAGTCTTTCATCAACACTTGATCATTCACAGCACTCCACGGTTCCTTGACAGATGAAGCGCAACATGTCAACAGCAGGTTTACACGCTCACACAAACAGACCTACGTGTGGCGGCGCCAAACACACAAACACATATTTGCATGAGACCACAAACACGTCGGCACTGAATGATGGATACGGACACACTGCTGTTTAGTCCCTCTTCAAATCAAAGAGCTTTATATCTCGCACACACAATACTTGGGCCCGTCCAAAGCCTGAGGAGGGAAGTCTGTATGTCATTTGCTTGCTGGATCAGTTCGGCCAATAAACTGGCTCGTAGCTTTGATTCTTCACGGGCACGTGAGAGGGGAACGAGAGAAATAGCCCAGCCACGTGCTGCTGTCTGGCTCTGTGTCTCACTCTCTGCTCCGGCACTGTAACTCTGCTTAATATCACACACTGAAAATATGTACATTTTTTCATGTGTTTCCTTGTTTCTTTCTTTTTCTTCCTTTTTTGGCTAGACGTCTCGACGGACGCTCCCTCCATATGGTCATTTTGTCAGTTCGTCTGTCTTCTAGCCTGGCGACAGTATCTTCACAAATGTATAAATATCAGAAATATTCTGTAATTAGATTATCTGACAAAAATATGATTTTGTTCATTATAGTAGGAAATTAGCATGACAGCATTAAATTGAAATAAATCATGTTTCACTGATTCGAAAACAGCGACAAACAGCTGCATTAAAATGGTTTTTAATCTTTAATCGGTGAATCGTCATTGGTGAACAAACCGAATCTCTAAAACAAATCGGTCTTGCTAATGCTACATTTGAGATAGCAATTATAAAGTGATGAAAACTACGCTGTACTTCTCTCTAAATGAACTCTATCTATCTGTCTGTCTGTATATATGCTTGCGTGCCAAATTACTAAGCAACTGTACTCGGAGGTAATTGCTTCCATGCAATGAAAACACCTGGATGAAGTGAACGCTCCCCAAAACAGACCGAGTGGAGACGTGTCTCTCAGTAACTGCTCTTAAACACAGATAAACAAACAATCAGGTACCCAGTCATTATCTTACGGGTAAATGTGGACTTTTGTGCTTTTGTTTTGTGTTTAAAGTGTGTTGAGTGCCCAGCATGTGAAAATTAGTGCACAGCAACTAATTACTCAGTTTGGCTGCATGTGGCTGGATGTCACTCACACACTGAACTGTGTAAATACAGAGCCCTCTAGTGGCAGGAATGGTTTGCATATTACAAATGAATCTGCTGGAAATTAACTTCAACTTCAATGAATGTATTTCAATAAGCGATGAACATAAAATATATGAATAATTAATAAAATATATTGCATAAGTATTGACAGTTAGGTAAGCACACTGTAATCTAAAGGTCCATTGGTTAAACACTTTTCCGACCACTGTTTTATTTTTGTTTATATACTTTGCTTCAGTGAAAACACTTGCACAAATCCACCTTTAAAAACCAGGCTGTTTAGAAAATTCCAGAAAGTTGTGGAAAAAGCTCCGCTCCACTTATGGTTTGCAGTGATGGCTAAATCAACTTAACGGATGGGTTGCAGTCTCAGCAGAGCACGAGAGCAGAGGAAAGCAGGATGGAGAGGATGCGAGAGAAATACATCATTCACCTGTGCATTAAAAATCATCTTTCAGCACCACATCCTGTCACCGTTCCAAACAGGCTTTCCCAAACTTTCCAGAGACTCCCACCGAGCTCAATCCGTCACACATCCATCTCCACATACATGAAGAATGCTGAAGCGTGTCTGTCGGGGTTAATCAACGCATGGGATGCACACTGCAAACACATCTGTCCACACTTGTGCAAAGTGACTATGGATCAATCACACATGCAGCCAGGTTTTGATTGCTGGCCCAAAAAGCAAGCCTTGCCTCGAGGATTTCACTGTGTCCTCAGCTGTGCAAACTCAGCATTCACGACCTTAACTTCTGCAAGTCAAGATTCAGACATGTGCACAATGCACATCAATCAACAAACGAGAAGCCAAAACATCTCCAAGTTTTACAAATAAACAGCCGAGGGAATGTGGTTACTAATCCTAGCGCTAAGGGTGTGATGAGTCAGCTTCGCCTTACACCCCACGACATTTTCACGCCACATAAATGAATGATTCACCCGTCCAGTTGCTGTGGTAAATATTCCCCTTTCCCACACACCGATTTGATGTCACTATCCACTTTTAGCGGTGCGTGATTTGAAACGCAGCCACTTCTCAGACACTCCCGGCTTGTGTTGTGCATGCGTTTCCATGGCTCTGCTGTAATGGTTCACAGGGGGAGTCGGTTCTTGGATGGGGGCTAACTGTAAACGTGTTGTGGTTTTGGAGGTCCAGGCAACATTTCTTGCATTTCATCCACTGGAGGCAATTGCCTGCGGGGCCAGCACTGAGTGAGGGCTCAGATCAGCAACATAAGGCCTGCCATTTTTCCAGAATCACGCAACAGCTGAGTTACTTAAGGTTTTCATGAAGGATGAGGACAGAGAGTTGGCTCATAAGATATCCCAAGGAAGCTGCCTCACCATTTCCACATAACAGTGGCTCTCCTCTTGAGGAGCGGGAGATTCCCTCTTTCTCTTTTTCTCCATCTGTAAGGGCTGAGCTCAAGGAGACACATCACAGGCATTGTACATCCAAAGGTTAAATCACTTGTTCCATGGCGGAGTTACCTTATACGCCCGTTACTGGCACAGGGATTTGTTTTATTGATGCCACTTGTTGAGCGCCTTCTGGACTACGTTTGAAAAGAGTTGGCAGAGTGAGGAAAGAAGAGAAGGTTAGACAGCACAAAAGAACAGAATTGGGAGATAAAAAGGTGTCTGAGGAAACCTTATCCACTCCTTGACCTTGACTTTCCAGTTCGTCTCAGGAACGGGAGTAATTGGAGCATCCGAGGGAAGTTCTGAAATTACTTTTTCCACAGTCACGGTCAAACCACTATTGCATAACCTTGGCTTGGTGAGATGACACTGTGAACCAGGTTGTTTTTAGGATGTGTCATCGTGCATCGCATTGCCCAAAATGTGAGTAATCAAGGGGACCTTCCTGACAGAGGAAATCTGTGTACTTTTGGGGGATTCCTTTACCATTGTGCCCTTGAACAAGGCACCCAAGTTGCTTCAGTCAAACTGCCCCGCAATAAGTGTAGTCAAAGTTGCTTTAGATGGGGGTGTAAAACCCTGCTCCTGGAGGGCCAAATTGTGTGCCAAATCAATTCAGTTCCAAATCTGTACAAACACCTGAATCTGCTAATCAAGTCATCAGGATTACTTGATAATTACAGAAAAGCTTAGTTCAGACTTCTCACAAAACACATGTGAGAAGTGGAACAGGAATGATGTGAAACAACACATGAAACTGGAGTTGTTTATTTGAAAATGGACATCGGGAAGAAATTAGCGGTGCAAGCTGTTTGTGTAATGATTCTGTTCTGTTCTGAAAAATTTCTTGTGTCCACACTTTTCTTAAAGCCATGTTGCTGCTGCTGTTTTTCTTCTGGTGACCTCAACCCATGCCTTGCTCTCTCATTGGCTGTAGCTCGTCATGACAGTCCAGATAATATAGCATGCTAGATATTTGTTTGGCATCGGCGAGCCTCTTTGCTGCGTCGTTGAGTAGTTAACACATAAAGATTGCAGAGCGCTGATTACCCGTTGATTTGCCCCCGATCACAGCCCGACCTGTCGGCGAGCTCGTTAACATGCAAATCGGGCCTAAATCTTGCTTAAAATCCTGTAGTGTGAACTTGGCATAAGTTGTATTGGAACAGGCTGCAAGTAAACCTCTGCTTAAGACAAAAGCTGAATAGGCTATTTGCTTTTTATAATATCTGGGAAAATTGTAGGTTTAGGGCCAATACATACACCCTGCACAATGCGGCACCAGGTGCGACGCAAGTGTTTTTTGCTAGCTTCAACTCGATGCAGTTATCATTTTCACGTCCTGTGCCACGTTGTTTAAATAGCAAATGCATTTGCGCCCATTTGTGTGCCCATGGGCGTGCTGGTCTGAAAACGAGGTGTGTTGAGGCACATTGTTGGCGCGTTGATATTTTAAGGCAACTGAAATAGACCGCGCAGTATTTTTTTGTTATTTAAAGAGTGCGTTAGTAATATGCGCTTATAGGTGGGTCCACAATGCACGTACTGTACACTCTGCTTATTACACACAGGGCACAAGCATGCCAAATAGGGGTGTGCAGCAGAGCCATTATTTGTATCTGTGACAATCTCAAAATTATTTATATCTGTATCTGTATTCGGACAGATCCGGAAGTGGGCGTGGCTTAAACCGGAAGTTCGTCAAATTACATGAATATACCATTTTAAATGCAAATCTGTTTGATTCGTAGTTTTCATTTAACAAATATGCCTTGTATAATTAAATAAAGTATTCTTTTTTTATTAAAATTATAACTTTGTAAATATCTTCTATTTAAAACTTTATCAAAAAAGAAAAAATAACTTTATTCTTCTTATTTTCCAGTGAAACTTTGTGTACAAATTTGACAAGAGACAAGCATCCACAATCTGGCAATCCACAAGAGCACTAGTAGAAAAAAAGAAATGGAAAGAAAGTGTTCAGTACTCATAGCAGAATGACAATAAAGCTCGCTTGAACTTTAAGTAACTTAGATCATGTGTTGCGGCCCAGCAGGCACAAAACAGGCACACAACGTCATAAGACGTTGATATTTGGTTAAATTTCGGTTGCGACGACGGGTGACCAAAATTCAATGTAAATTCAACATCTAATGTCAATGTTAAATTGATGTCCAATACCGACGTCAGCTGACGTTGAGGTTTTGTTGTTTTTAGGTTGTGCAACCAAAATCCAACGTTAAGTCAACGTCAAATTGACGTCAAATATTGATGTCAACCCGATTTTCATTTTCAACCAAAATGCAATGTCTGTCCGACGTCATGTCCAATGTCAACCTGACGTTACATAGACGTCTGGTGTCTGCCGGGGGAGTCTGTGATCATTTATGAATTTTTTTTATCAACAGAGCGCAACAAATCATTTGGACCCTCCAAAAGCCTTGATCAAACATCACTTTTCTTCGTCTTGTATAATTAAATGTAATGCCATTCACGAAAAGGGCTAATGTAATGCGTTTTTACAGTTGGATTTCGAAAAGGTTTGAAGTTAGGACCGTTTTTAGGATATTTTTGTCGAGTTGATATAACTCCAGACAAAGCTCTGATTTCTGAGAGACTCGCATAGACCCCAACGCGGCTATTGATTTGCGCTCATTTCATTCATATAGGCTATAGTTTACACTCATTCACTTTACACATCCAGGGCCCTTAAACTTGCAAGGGGCCATCCAGGAACTATCGACATTATTTCCTAGTACAAACACCCAAATTTTAGGTAGTTTTGCAGAGACAATTTACAAAAAGTCTGGTCCAGTTGGCAGGAAATTATGGCCAAGAATTGGCCACTGTAGACAGTTCAAACATTGGCACCTAGTGTCTTCAGAAAATGGTTTTACAGAGAACAACCAAAAAAAAATGAATGTAAAAATGTTAAAAACAAAGCGGATATTTATATATAAGTATATGGGTTGTGGGTATCTAGTTTCTTGCTTCTAAGTGCCTTAGAAGAAGTCTAATACTATTATTCATATATTTGATTCCATTAACCAGCAAACTTTGGCAAATCTGGTTCTTCCTAAAACATGTTTGTAGAATTAACATGTAAGGTCTGACAATCTGAATAGACCTACAATTCCCATAGTACTTTTGTGTTCAGTATGCATCAGACGTCAGTGAAAAGGCTGTAGGTGGGTATGCTGTCTGGATCTGAGGGGACTATAGATATTTTGTATTGGCTAAAAAGATTTGCCTAATTACAAATTAGTAATTAGTAAATAGCCTAGCGGGAGGTGGTGTAGTTAATAGTCAACTGCTAGTAGCTTTCAAAAATGCAATTTCCTAACCTGTGGGGAGTCTGTGGATATGCCACCTGAGGTTAAGACTGCTTCAGAATAGGACTTTGGATTTATCCCATTGGATAAAAGCATCAGCTAAATGACAAATTAGTTAATAGTTTAACCGCCTCCTTCAGCGTGACCAAGTGTATATAAGGCAACTTGTCACTGAGTAAGCTTTTGGCAGATGCCTAGTAGTGGTGAGAGTTTAGCCAAATACGCAAACGTTATCTTAAGTACCTGAACATAGTGCTGAGGTTAATCTGACAAAGAATCACAGTATCTAAAAGAGCTTTTCATAGAAACTGAAAATAAACAAATTACTTTACAAAAGCTAATTAAAACTTGAAACCTTCACTGCAAAATAAAATTAGTTCTAGTCCAACTTGTGAAGCAATTTGCGCACAGCGGAAGTTACTTATACAAGTAATCTCTGGTGTGTACAAAGTTATTTATTGATTATTAATTTGTCGACAAATTATAAATTAAACAATAAATCAAAACATTGTGCACTATTGTTTATTCGTAAAATAGAACTTGTGCCGTGACCATGAAAATCATTGTGGAAATCGATAATATTAAAAATATACATAAATAGAACAATCTGTTGTAATAATGGACATTAACGTTTAGATTATATAACTTTAATACACTTGTGTGTGTGGCAAGTGTTTTACAAAAGTAGAAAAATGAACAGCAGGATAGTCACTAAACACAAAACACATAACTAAAAGAAACATTGGAAAGATAAAATTTAAAAAGTTAAACGTTTTGTATAATGAAAATTCTTAGTCAATAAGCTGTTTTCGCAAAAACAAACAAACAAAAAAAGCCATGAGGGCCAATTGTTAAAGTTGCAAATATAAATATGGAACTACTTTTCTCTGTATTAATTAAAATAGTATAACTATTGCAAACCATTCTCTCTTCGGTCAGTCCGTGTTTTAGGACACAATAAATGATGTCCCATGTCGCAAATAAAAAGAAGAGTAACAATCAAAGTGAAGGCACTGACAAATGAAAAACCATAAGAAAGAAACACAGGCTTTCCATTAAAAAAGAGAGTAACCAACATGAAGCCCAGACATATAGTTGCGTTATCTTGTGTGGTCAGATGATACAGATATGTGTCAATAATAAGTGTTTATGCATATGGCCTTGACAATGCAGCAATAAATCAGCCCATCAGTAAAAACAGTAAACATAATCACAAATACATCTTTTTTCTACATTAGATCACAATCTGTCAATCCATCATTGTGATGGTTGCACACTCATCCATAAGTGATTAAAATCAAAAGTCCATTTACATCTTCACAAACTATTTCCCTGCAAAGTCCACCATGGCAGAAGAGGACCTCTTCTTGCATTCAAGAAAAAAGGCAAGTGTCTGTTGAGCAAAAGATGACCAGAATTTAATTTAGCATGTCTAGGTAATCTATTGGTGCAGACTACATTTATTATATCACAAATGTTTAGGCTGTGAAATTTAAAAAAAAGAAGTACCTTGGGTTTAGTGGTTTGCAACTCTAATTGGAAGAGCTCTCTCGTCTAGCGTCAAGTGCCCTATAATAAAGACATACAACATAAAAAGTATACAGATGAACACAAACCAACAAAACTTCACTCATTACAATGACAGCCTTTCCTGCTTGAGGAAAGCAGTCTGTTTTAATGTGACACTGAATCAAATAAGGACGTCAGCTATTTCTGTCTTGACTGACGGCTTGAATTGAGCTCTAAACTGAAACTTTTCTGCCAGGCTTGAGTCTAAGAACCAAAGAATGTTCTTGGTTTGCTTTCAGACATGTATTACGTGATCTATTTTACATTTATATATGCGTATACTTGTGTTTCCATGTGTTAGTCTCGATCAAGCTCTGATCCAAAACCTAGTAAGCTGCCTTGCTGTCTACGGCCTAAATAAAAGGCATACTAAGTAAATGGAACCTTCTAAGGGCAAATTTTAATGTTCTTAAAGTCAGGTGTTAACATGTTGCTAAGCTAACAAAATGATACTAGCTTAGAAATACACTAAAATAGTAAAATAGTACTTTTTTATTTTATTGAACTATTTTTATTGATGCTTTCTGATAGTGAATTTATCTTCCTTCATCTGCCATCTTGGATGGATTTTTATTTTTATTTATTTTCTTGAGCTTGTTACTGCCATATAATTTGTCAAAAGGTCCTCAGCAGATTTAGGTTGCGTACCAACTGGAGTAGCCCTCACATCAGGAGGTTGCCTACAAAGTCTTAAAATGCCTTCTACGTAGGCAGCTCACTAGGTTTTGGAACACATCCTGAGTGTGTGTGGCCTGGCTCCAAACTCTAGTGAACGATCTGCCCTGTGCTCGCAGCTGGTATGACAGTTAACCATTACTCAGCCCCAGTGTTCATTTTTCAGTCTGGTACTCTCCACCTGTCTGGAACTCTATACGGCACCTGGCACAGGTAGAACACCCACGAACGGGCCTGCTGTCTGGATTTGTCTTGCCATGCTATTGTAGCGCAGAACATTGAGCTCTTTTGAAGACGTATTAACTACCACTGCACAAAGAGTTCAATTCATATCCAGAAATGGACTGTCTCGAAAAGACATTCTTCATGATACAAAAGAAACAAATCTGTGCTCTTCAACTGCATGAAAGTAATTTTTCAATTTAGTATTAAATATTGCTTTTGGATGTAAGCAGTGGCACCAGTTTTAAGTGTTTAAAACGGCCTTAATGCATTTTAACAGTCAGTGATCATTTCTGTCACTTTACAGCGCTTTGTGTCACATATTTTGCCTGTGCTGCAATTTAAAATCTTGGCAATCTTTTTGACGTGATGTGGCATCTATAAATGTTCCTTTAATCACAGTTTCACAGTTTAGTTTCAAAATGGCAACAAAACAAATGCCTGTAATTTTCAAGCAATCTTTTAGGTGTGTTTGATCAGGGATGGATAGATGGATGGATGGACGGACAGACAGAGATAGATGGATGGACAGGTGAAGATAGATAGATAGATAGATAGATAGATAGATAGATAGATAGATAGATAGATAGATAGATAGATAGATAGATAGATAGATAGATGAAGATGGATGGATGGATGGACAGACAGATGGACAGACGAATATAGATAGATAGATAGATAGATAGATAGATAGATAGATAGATAGGTAGATAGATAGATAGATAGATGAAGATGGATGGATGGATGGATGGATGGATGGATGGATGGATGGATGGACAGATGGACAGACTAATATAGATAGATAGATAGATAGATAGATAGATAGATAGATAGATAGATAGATAGATAGATAGATAGATAGATAGATAGATAGATAGATATATGGACAGATGAAGATGGATGGACAGACAGATGGACAGACGAATATAGATAGATAGATAGATAGATAGATAGATAGATAGATAGATAGATAGATAGATAGATAGATAGATAGATAGATAGATAGATAGATAGATAGATAGATAGATAGATAGATAGATAGATAGATGGACAGATGAAGATGGATGGACAGACAGATGGACAGAGGAAGATAGATAGATAGATAGATAGATAGATAGATAGATAGATAGATAGATAGATAGATAGATAGATAGATAGATAGATAGATAGATAGATAGATGGACGGATGGACAGATGAAGATAGATGGATGGATGGATGGATGGATGGATGGATGGACGGACGGACAGACAGACAGACAGACGGACGGACGGACGGACAGACAGACAGACAGACAGACAGACAGACAGACAGACAGACACAGACAGACAGACAGATAGATAGATGCATCAAGAAATAAAAAGTGCTTTTCTTTCATCATACTTGTGTTTGGCCTCCTAAGCCTCATAACTGAATACACCAGGCTGAAGTATTACTGCAATAGGTTGTCTGGCATGCAGAAGCAAATTACCTATTTCTAAAATAAACAATGACATAAAATAAATGCATATAAAATTAATCTTTGTTGCTATTTTTGCTTGCTTGCCAGTGGTTTCCCCTCCAGCACTGGCATGTGTGCCTAAGGTTGCTGACCCCTGTTCTATAGAATTTATTGATTTACGTTTATGTGCAGCTGAGGTCATGCTTTACAGAAAGACAAGGGAAGTTCGCTTTCCAGTAAGTGATGCATTTAGTGGTTTTGCAGTCTGTTATTTGGCTCAGGCCTCTTACTGGCTGCCACAGTGCATGTTAAAGAAAAGTGCTGGGTTCAAAACAAGTTAAGCTTTGTCCGCAGCATCTGTGATATGCAGTCGATTACCACGTAAAGTAATTCTGACTCGTCCGACAGTTTTTAAAAATAAACAAAAATGGTGTTTATAGTACCGCACTTACAATGAGTCTATAGGGCAAAACATTACAGAGGGACTTGGGGCTCGTATTGTTGTTAAAACTTTGTTTATCCAATTGTTTATCCAGTGCAAATGTCTTGCTCTATAGACTATATACGTGCACGACTGTAAATGCATGTTTCGCTTATTTTTACAACTGAAGGATGAGCCAAAATTATTTTCCATGGTCATTGACAATTTTCACAGATGCTGTCCATTGAGTTTAGGTTATATGCAAACCAGAACATTCTGGTGGTGTGTGTCAGATCTATTATCATCAGTTTGTGTTAGTACAAACACTTACACTTGGTGTTGTCGGACAAAATCTGCAAACTGGCGGTCCTTGGCATACAGCTCGATAATTCGAATACGGTCCTGGATTTCCTGTCGTGAGAGCAGGAAGGTGAAAGAGGGAGAAGAAGACAGTTATATAACAAAAGAAAGTGACCTCTTTGCCTTAGCCCTCATTTTACTTCTAGACGTCTAGACCAACTCTAGCACTTTAAACCAAGAGCAAAGATGAGACAGAATTTTATGAAGGATTTCTGACAGTTTTATGTCAGATGAGTTGATTTTTATTTAAAGTAAAAGATTTATTCAAACATAGATAGAAAGACAAATAGTCAGATAAATAGATAGATGAATGAATAGTTTAAAACCTTTTAATGTATAATTTTTCAATTTAAAATGCTATAGTTATAAAATATAATAATGCATAAATAAAATATTGTTGCAATTTATATATTTTTACACAATTATTTTATATTAAATAAATACTATTATTTATTTAGTTTGTAGGTAAGTAAATATTAGTTCCTCACCTATTAACTTTGCACTACATGTTTAATGGATTGAAGAAATAAGTGAATAAAAGACATTTAGGCCCCGTTTACACTAGTGCGTTTTCGTTTTAAAACGGCGTTTTAGAATGAAAATGATCTCTGTTTACACTGGTGTTTCTGCTGCGTTTCAGAAACGATCTCCGTCTATACTACACAACCCGAAAACGCATGTCACGTGACCATTCATGCAGGTACAACCATATAAATGTATAGGTAGATTCCAATTATTTATATGGCAGACACGTCTGCGTGCTTGGAGCGGTCGAAAGGGGAATCTACCCATACATATCTATGGGTACAACAATGAGCATGATGTAATTGCTTACACGGTCGTCAAGGATAAAAAGTCTCCGTTTTCGACCTCAAAAACACCGGAGTAGTGTAAACGATAGGCGTAACCGTAGCAAAAGTTATGCGTTTTAAAACGAAACCGCACTAGTGTAAATGGGGCCTTATCCTCTTAAACTCTTTAGTGCATTCAGTTCTGTTACATAAGAAATATGATTTATCTAACCATCAAGTATTGTTTTCCAAAGAGGACATGCTTGACAATTCTCCATTGTTCAGAGTTGCCAGAATATTCTCCATTGTGAGCATATATCAGTCAAGCAGACTATGACAGTTTCATTGCTACAGGGAACAGTGCTTTAGTTGAAGGACATGGAGTGTTTTTAGGAAAGTTTTTGAGGAATATTCTATGCAAACATGTGGCGCAGTGAACGCTATTAAAACACTAAGTAATGCTGCAGACCACTTGCATAAACACACACAGCTGTATATCTCTACAGACAATGTGTACCATGGGCCCCTGGTTATTTGTGCAATTATCAGCACACCCTCATGGCATTTCGTAACTATTTTAAGATTTTTATGTTAATTATTATGTTAATTTTATTCATACTTTTTCATACAATCTACTTATGCCTCATTTGATGGTAAGGTTTAGGGGTGAACCTTAATAATTTTTTTTTTTTCTAAAAATCATATGTTTGCGTATAAATACTAAATACTAAAACCGCCATTTTGTAAATTGTTATGTTTTCCAATTAATTCTATTTACAATCAATTTAGTTTACTGCACTTTTTTGGCATAGTTTTACTCTTTTTTACGTTAATCTCATTCATACATCTTTGTACGATCTACTTTTGCCCCAGTTGGCAGTTAGGTTTAAGGGTGGACCCTGATCTTACTTTTTCTAAAAATTACATCGTAACATTGTATGAATTCATGCAAAATTAGTAACAGTTTATTATCAATTCAGTTCATAATCAATTTAATTTATTGCACTTTTATTAGCTTTGTTTTGACATAACATTTGCCGCATTGCTGTGACTCGAAAGTTAACTTTTTATATAAGAAATTTCAATAATTGTATTTTCAATAATTTGTCAACTGAACTATCAACAACTAGGTACAATATACCACATGAAGTTAGCTTTCTTCCATCCCACAAAACTTTTTTTCATGTCGAAATAAATATGATGCATTTTTAGGTCTATTGAAATGCACACAAACACATCATTACCTCTTTCGTAAGTTCACTGTTCTCATAAATGTGTCGTATTTCTTCGCTGCTGAAGTCCGTGGAGGTCTCAGCACTGCCAGTGCTAAACGCAGGGGCATCTGGGTAACGGCGGTAGTACCGATTATAACCTGTAGTTGCTTCACTTTCAAACATGGGGTTGTACTTGGTGGCTCTTTCTAGAGATGGCACGTTCTCTGAAAATCTGTAGAAAAATAGGAAATAAAAGTCAGATTATGGACAGCAACATCAACACATCAGAAAAAAATGAGCCTTGGTGCTTATTTGGGAAACACAGGTTCGAATCTCATCCAAAAAAAGAATATCAAACCAAAAGATGGGTTGTATCTGGGATCAAACATGCCCTTGGCATGAGTTCGTAAAAGTAGCAGCTCGTCCCGCCTATTTATATCTGCCCAAGGGTCAGATAGTGGAGCCACGGAAAAAGTGAGTGGATTATCTCTGGCCGAGTGAGAGCGGCTCAATGTTCTGCCATCCCGGCATTCATTCCTCTATAACCTGTTGATCAGGATCACTGATAGATCCCCTGCAGAGACGTTACGTCATCTTATGTCTGCCAGGATTTCCCTGTTTGCCCTGGTGCTAGTGAAGCAAACAGGTTTAAGTCTTTATGTTTATGTTTACAGACAAAGGTTAGATGCAAAATAAATTAATTATTTAAGTATTTTTGCATTTATTTAAATGTAATTTAAAGTAACATTTCAAGTATTAGAGCTAACTTGACTTGTCTGAGTTTTTGCTGCTTTAAACTGAATGGTCCCATTTTTAGTGCATGTATGAAGTCAGACCTAATATTTACATGATCCATTAATATTTAACCATCACAATATGTTTCGTCTTTAAAATAAATTGAAATTTGTTTGGATATTGTACTAATTCAGTCACAGTTGTCTAATACATTGCGGATTAATGCTGCGTTCAAGTCCTCCTGGGACGTTCGTACTTATGAGCTGACAAGTTGTAATTACGACGTCAGGTGCTTTCAAATCACTTTGGTCAGAACAAAATGGCAATTTAACATTTCTACAATAAAATTCAATGATTTTTTTTTTTTAACTCTACATCTACAAAATGATGACTAAAGAATGTGCATCATTGTGGTTTTGCTTTTTAGATGATGTAAACTGAATCATTATATCGAGGGGTGAGAACCAGTTAGTGACATTTTTGGTGAAATGGAGATATATACATCAAATGAAAGCTCTTAATGAGCTCTTTCTACTGGCAAAAGTACTGTCATCCATGATTGTACAAATTTGTATTATAAACAATTGAAATCAGTACACAAAGTCAGATGGTAGAATTTGTGTTTTGGCTCTCCTGTAAAGTTGGTGAAATCTCACCCATACTGTATATAATATGGTAATTATACAGTAATATTTTGTATATGTAACTTATATAGTTTTATTGTACATTACAAAAAAAAAAAAAGGAAACATAGTCATTTTATTAATTTCAACAAATTTACCGTCAATACAGACGCTGCATATCTATAGTCTTTGGCTGCATCGATTGCATCCGACACTTTTTTCACTGACATGCCCCTAACTCGGAAACTCTGGGCTTAAAGAAAATATTGTGTTTCCCACTCGTAATAATGACTTTGTGGTGGTGTTCATGTGCATTCAACTCGTAAATACGATGTATCCATCATGACTTCAATGCACCATAAGTGTCCAAGTACTCCTTGGGGACACTGTATGTTATCTAGAGCTGATGGATATAAAAAATTGTCATCTGTGCTATCACTATGATCTATCAGATGATGTACTATGATGTGTATGATGCATCAAAAATTTGTTCAAAATAAAACTTAAGACAGGAACAACTTGTTCAAAAATGATAATTGATTCAACCTGCATATGCCTAAGAGCATTTGTTTCATAACGACCAAAGAGAACATATTGTGTGTTCCGGCTTATTTGTACAAGGTCATAAAAACAAAATACGCACGTTTGGGCCATAAAATATTGCAGTGCGCTCCATATGTATGTTCCAGAACGCAGTGCTTTCAAACAAAATCACAGCTGAGAATATTTGGTTCCTTTTCAACCAGGTGAGGAAACCAAATGTCATTTAACAAGTTGGAATATGCAACATTATTTTTCTTTTGGGGCCTCAGAGGAAACTCAAATCACATTTCAGAGTACTTGTATTTACAGCATTTATTCAAAACTTTGACAGAATGCTTTGAAAAGGCAATTTAGGCTTCACATGTGCACCATAGAGGTCATTCAAATGAATTGAACCGATATAAATAATCCACTTTGTAGTCCACTAAAGAGTTCTGCTTGTTCTGAAGTTTAAAGAAAGACATGAGCTGCTTAATTTCTTCCAAAAAAGATGATCTTATGATTTGGATTAAGAGTGTGTTTGTTATGCTGTAAGCACAGTTTGTACCGTAAAGGGTCTTCTGAATCATCCGTGTCATACTGGTCTCGCAGAGTTCTGGCGAGGAAAAAGATCACACCTGAAGCCACGAGGAGGAACCCAGCGACTGAGGCGATGGCGATGCCAACCACCAATGGTTCTGACACATACTCCTCACAGTGTTCGCCTCGATACCACCAGTTTTCACCGACTCGACACCTAAAAACAAAGGTGAGTGAATTTCATTTTCAGCCGTGTTGTTGCTTTAGGAGATTACGTATAGTACACACCTGCAAATAGCGCCCTTGCCAGGTATGATGTCACATTTCCCATCATTCTGGCAGAAGTCTTCCTGTATGTCGCAGATACTCTGACATGGCAGACCGTCGACGCTAAAATAGCCAGCGTTACAAACACACTCTGCCTCGCCGGACCAGCGGTTGACTAAACATTTTGAGAACTCATTACACGCTTGGAACTTACATGGATCAGCCTGGTCACCTACCAGAAAGAAAAAGACCTATCATAAATATATATACTCTCACAGCAAACATAAAATATAAAAATAAAAGCTAATAATATTAATAATAGTATATAAATGTTTTAACAAAGATAAAAATAAAAATGGAATCTTGTGTCAAGTTTTCAGAAATGTACCCTTCTGTTTTTATTATTTTATTATATTTATTTATTTTTGTATGTCATTGTTATATTCTTTCTTTCCCCAGATTTTCATTTTTAATGAGATATTTTTTTTCATTATCAATATGATACCATGAACAACTGTATCATTGTGACAGAGAGCTGTATTCAATTTGCTATATTTTATGTTTTTGAAATAATAATCCAAACAAATATCCAAACAAAAACATCATTTCATCTATTTTTCTGATATAAAATTAAGATGGAATACAATGACGTTAAAAGTTTGGATGTCAGTTGATAAATGTGACAATTTTTGCATTTGCTGCAATTGCTATATAAGCATTATAACAATTCATTACAAATGTGGCGTCAAAACAATGATAATTTTCTGATTTCAAAGGCATCAGCAGTTGGTCATTAGAGATGTGTGTTGACAAAGGAGCTCAGAGAGAATTTACAAATGGACACAAACAAATATGACTCACTTGCCTGACGCATTGAGCTCTGCATGTCTCACTTGAATAAATCACCTCTAATCTGTCTGCAGTACAGAATCAATCTCTTATCACTCATCCTAACAAGTCCTAATGTTTTCCAAAGCCAGACTGGAATAAGCCTAACCTTGTGTCCTCTAGCACAGAAGAAGCCTGCTCAATACAGTATTGCTTAAAATGCCAGAGATCTACCATTTTGGAGGTGTGCCAACAAAATGCACAACCCTTCTGATATTCTTGTCCCCAAATTATATCTAAGATATTTTTCACCCATTTTAATGCCTGTTCAATTACAATTGTTCAGTAGCCTTTTAGTACTGGTATCAATTGAAGAAATGTGTATTTTGCCAATCATAGTCTGGCTCCTGTAACATAATGAGTCACAAAGCCTCCCTGGGTAGCACACAAAAATGCACTAAACAGCAGAACAAAACAATTGTTACTCCTCCATTTTGTCTTAAAATATGACAAATGAAACATAAGTGTTGCACAAACTGTGAAAGTATATAACAAATAGTCCTAAATCCCAGTCGTGATTGGTGCTAGTAATTTTAGGATTTAAAATGACTTTGAATTGGCAGGAAATGCATAATATGGCAGGCATTCTGCCATTTAAAGAATCAAATAATTTTTAGTGAATATTGTTGGCCATAGGCGGCGCCAAAAATTCACTTGTGTCTTCATATTAGTTAACTCCAATTAGTTTTCTGTGATTTGTGTGTATATGGAAGTTCTTTGAGTTACCTGACTCAACATCCAATGAATACTTGTCTATTGCAAGATTCATAGTTTGGTAAGCAGTATTGCAGAAGTCCTCCAGGATAAGGTAAACTGCTGTTGTCACACCATGGGGAACTGGCTTGCCAAACTTCATTCTGCTGTTTACCACAATGCTGCCATTCCTGAAGTTCAAGATCTCTAAATTCTGGAAATTGCTGAGGTTGGACTGTAGATATGGTACAAGCTAGAAAAAATAATTAAAGCATATTCCAGTGAGCAGCAATACAGAACCACGCATATCTATTTACGTTAATAGAAGTCAAGAAGGTGACTGAAGATTCTAATTCCGTCAATTATCTCGTTAGTTAGTGTTCATAAAGACAGCTATGCTAATGGAGTTAACGGATAGTTTGCAAAGCCCATAACAAACTCTCCTACAACAACAAACATCAACAAATTTAAAATGACGTTGTCCTGTGTGTAACCTTACAATGTGCTTTACGGAATTGTTTACCCAAAAATAAAAACTTTGTCATCATTGAAGACTTTCTTGGAACACAAAATACTGAAATGCAATTATCTCTAACATCCCTTTGGGTTCCTTAAAGGGATACTGCACCCCAAAAAAAAAAAAAAATTGTCATTAATCACTTACCCCCGTCGTTCCAAACCCGTAAAAGCTTAAATTTAAGATATTTTAGATGAAAACCGGGAGGCTTGTGACTGTCCCATTGACTGCCAAGTAATTAACACTGTCAAGGCCCAGAAAAGTATGAAAAGCATTGTCAGGATAGTCCATCTGCCAAAACTTTTTGTATGCAAAGAAAATAAAAATAACAACTTTTTTTCAACAATTCATCTCCTCTCTGTCTCTCTGAGTCACCGTAGCACCATTTTGAAGATTATCCACTGAACGTAATTTGAACGCGCTATTTTCATTCAAATCAAAGCTTAAATACATGTAGAAAACGTATCCTTGTGTTGCGGCTGACACAGAAGAGTGTACGCAGTTTACGTTTAGTGGATAATCTCCAAAATGGCACTACGGTGATGCGGAGAGACAGAGATGAGACAAATTTTTGAAAAAAAGTCGTTATTTTTATTTTCTTTGCGTACAAAAAGTATTCTTCATAAAATTCAGATTGAACCACTGATGGCAGATGGACTATCCTGACGATGCTTTTCATCTGTGCCTTGACAGTGTTAATTACTTGCCAGTCAATGGGACAGTCACAAGCCTCCCGATTTTCATCCAAAATATTTTAAATTGTGTTCCGAAGACAAATGAAGCTTTTATGGGTTTGGAACGACATGGGGGTAAGTGATTAATGACAATTTTCATTTTGGGGTGGAGTAACCCTTTAAGGTTATTACTGCCTAAGGACATGTTCAGAAAAGGTTGTGATTAATAATTCATGGCCTTCTTACTGATGTTTTGCTTTCCATAAAGAAGAGCAAAGTATGTACCAAAGAATGTAAGTACCTAACAAATATATCTTACCAGTTCCAGAAATTGTTGCTCAAGAGCCTTGTATTCAGTAGAGCTCTTGTTGAACAGATCTTCAGAAAACATCATGTTGGTGACCCTGAGGCTGAAAAACACTATTAATGCCCTTCCAGGACTGGCTGGCAATGCAATACTTGCCAAGTCAGTGCCATGAGCAAATCCACTACCGTCGTCTTCGTCATGGCTTGGCCCATCAAATGGGAATATGTCAAATGAAACCTTAAATTCTGTTATGTTGGGGTTTACTGTAGCAGGAACTTTCATGGTAGCAGCATCAGAGTTCACTGGTTTGGCAGGCAGAATGGGGCCTGTGATGTCAGGTCTTGACCCTACTGTGTGCTCCTGTACTGAGTCATCTGAAGTTATTTGTTTGGTAGGTTTGAATGTTGGCTGATAATATGATGGTACAGTGGTGGAACTGAGGGTCTCCAAATGTTCTGAAACATCTGGAATGACAGACATCGTGGACTGAAATATTGTAGTTGAGTCTCCATCTTCAATATTCTCTGATAAATCAGGCTCCTTTGCAACAGTTGCATTATAAGTGTGTATTACATCGGTTAAAGTCTCTGGAGTTGTCTCTTGAAGAAATGAATGAGTAGATGGTTGGGTAGGTAGAGGTTCTGTGGTTGATTCTGATAAAGGTTCATCCTCATCTATTGATGAATGTGATATCCGAGTGAACGGAGAGTCCTTTTCAGGAGACAGGGAAGCTGAATGATCTACACTTGGCTCTTCAGTAGCTATTGTTGTTGGAGATGTTGTTGCGACCAAAATTTCATCCTCAGCTAAATCCTCCTCTGAAAGTTTAGTCGCTGGGCTTTCTGTAGGCATAAGCTTGATGCCTTCCATCTCCTCATCTAGAATCTTGATTTCTTCATCTGAACCTTCTACCTCTGACCATAAGAATGCAGGTAACTCTGTGACACCTTTGGTTACAGGATGCTCAACAGCTTCTGAATAAGTAGTAGGACCTTCCACAGAAACCGTATCAATTTCTAGGATTACAGGTATTTGCATGGTTGAAGGCATTTCATTTGACTTTGTTGTGGAGGTCAGTGTTTCCTGAATCAGGTTGTTTTCTGTTGAAGTAGTATGTTCATCCATAGCTACTGCTGTGCTTGGTGGGATCACAGTGGGTGTAACAGGTCGTTCTGAATAGTCCTTATCAGCAGGTGAAATGACTGTATCAGGACTTTGTGATGCATCCACATCTTGGGTTTCTGCTGAAGTGTACACATGTAGCAAGGGTCGACTGGTCACATGTGTAACCATAGTGGTAGATTCATCTGGAAAATAGTCATCATATTGTTCAGGGGCTACTTGGGTCTGCATAGAAAGCTCGACAGTCAAAGTCTCCATTGTCCAAAAAACTGGAGCTTGGTCAGTTGTTGTGTAGTGAGGATTGGTACGAATGTCTTGTGTCACAAGAACCCTGTCCAAGAATGGCTCATCGGGTGTCAGATCTTGGTGGGGAGGCTCAAGCTGTTCCTCTATAGATTTCTGATCTTCCTGAGGTTGGTGTACCTCATCTTCCTTCAAGACTTCTTCTGGTGTTCCTGACTCCCAAGGCCAAATGTCAGGACCTAGATGATCCCCAGAGAAACCTGAGCCTGAACCAAGGTCTATCAAGTCACTCTGAGTAGTCAACTCAACATCAGGAGGTTCTACAGGAGAAACTGAGTTCTCTTCCAACTTGTGAGGTGATTCCGAAGGTAAGGCAACTTCAGTTATCGTGCCTGTGGTAGGACTGACTGTAGTTGCAGTCTGTAAGAATCCCTCCTCTTCAAGAATACCATCATCTGAAACAAGAACACAACATTTTAGAACCATATTACTGCCTTTAGGTGGGAAATAATTAATGAGATGTAAGACTCACTCTCTGTAGCAGGAGCAGGTGCACTGCTTGAGGTCTCAAATTTAGAGGTAAGCTCAAAATCAAAGTTCTTCAAAGACACATCTGTGGGAGACAGAGTGGGACTTTCCTCAAAGATGATTACATCATTTGTGTCCTTATTCCGATCATCCATCCAGGGATCTATTGTGTGAATGTGGTCAAGGAAGTCATTATTTGTAATGAAGATATCATTGTTGGATAATTCCTGCCATGGAACATCTGGTGGCTTCTCAGAGGCAAGAACATTATCCTAGGATTTAATGATTGAACAGTCATGGTTAGTTACTATTGACTTAAATTATTTTAAGTCATAATGCAAATATATTTGAGGTAGGTCTACATAAAGGTTGCTGACAAAAAGATGAGACAAAAGACCCTATAACTTTTCATACTGAGGCCTATGTCCACTGAATGTCCTAATGTTTCAGCGGTTAAAATTATGTCCATCATTTGACCATCAAAAAAACAGAAAAAAAGTGGACAGAGTGAAAAAAAAAGTACACTTATGGTGTTAGTGGAAGAAATTTTCCTCAAACTTCTCAGTGAATTACACTGGAAATACATCTTCTTTTTTTCCAGAGAAATGTCAGTGGAAAAATTGCATAGACATACTAAAAAAAGCACACATGCACATGATCTTCACACCATACTGAGGATCTGGTCCTAGTTGGGTTATTGACTAATGCATGTTTGACCAGAAGACAGTCTTTAACTGTTCCATACACCAGAATTTAACATTTAACCTTCATGCAGATTTGGAATATGTCATGTTGTATATATAACAACTGTCTGTATATACATTCATGAGTTATTCACACCATTTTATTTTTATGCAAGTAATGAGTGAGGTGCTACTGGAACTAGATCACCATCAGTTGCACACACTGGCCTCATTCATGAAACACGAGCAGCACAAATTTCTGTGTAACTCATTCGTAAAACCATTCTTACGTAAACTGTCAGTTTTAATTCAGTGCAACAATTTACATAAGAATGGTTTCACAAATAATTTTTCACAGAAATTAGTTGTGCTCGTATTTCTTGAATTAGGTCCATTGACCATTTAATGCAGAACAAATGGCTAGGCTGACTTTCTAATAGAACTAGTTTTATGCACCCTACTAGTTAGGTTTATAATTTGCATCAACAGCTAGCTGATCATACAAACAAATATCCATCTTAAACAGGACAGATCAGATAAAGCATCAACATTAACTTTAAGTAACTAACATGTGTCTTTGGAGGCAAGCATACTATTACCTGAGAGAGAGAACACACGTTTCCAGATACAGACATGGACATAGCGCACCAGCCAAAACTAGACAGTAAATCTACTTAATAAGGGTATTGAAAGAAGTGCCAGTTTTGTCAAATGTAAGAGGAAAAACCGTGAGTAAATTATAAGATTATTGCCATGTTTGGTAACCAATGTGTCTTTCTAATTAAACTACAGACTGTGAAGAAAGCTGCTCGGCCTCTGCAATAAATATATGTCATACTGAGATTAAAAACAGATTCTTTTCAATATTTCATAGTGCCTGAGCTAAACAATTTTAATAAAATAGCATGCTTACTTGTGTCTAGAGAATACTTGAGCTGGAAAATTGACTTGAATAGTTTTACAGACCTGCTGTATTATCCCATAGCTATGCTATAATCTGTTTTAATGACATGCCATGAAAACCCATTTTATGTGCAAGATAATCTTTCTTATCATGTAACAACAAAAACCTACATGTGATTGTCATTAGTGTGACTCATTTTTCATTTAACAGCTTTGGAAGAATTCACATTCACACTTGAGAGTAATTGCACTGCAATGAGGTGAAAAAACCCTGAATCCTAAACTGCAGCTCTGGATAGGGATTCTGGACTGGACAGTCGTGGTTACCCGTTTACTGGGTGGTCCTGCCAATGACCATTGACTCACCATCATGTCACTGGAGTCAAGCGGTCTGCTGGTTGGTTTGGAAGACTCCAGTGTCTCCACTGTGAAGCCAAAACAGAGACAAATCATATCAAATTATATTTAAAATTGCTCAAGCACAGTTCATACCCATACTGGCGTCTCTTCAAGAGATTGGCTCTGAGGGCTGCAAGATTAATCTGCCAAAACCAGAGATAAGAACCATGAAGGCTCTTGCTTCTGTTAAAACTGCGTACAGCCAAGCAGTGTAAGATGATATGCCACCATTGTTAACATACGGCATTTCGGGTTCATTCAGCTACAGTTTGCAATTTACCACAGTGACAGAACACAAACTTGAAACTGAATGTTTATAAGAAACATCAGTAAGAAGCACTCAACTCAACACCCCAATGTCTTGGGTTCCTATAATGGATCCACAATGTGTCTCTACTTCTTAGAGAATGTCTTACCATTTTCCAGCTGCAAAGAATCAGGGTCCACTTCCAGAGTTGTGTTTCTGATGAAATTCTCCTTGTGGAGGGCTTCGGTGATGTAGTTTCGGAAGTCGGTGATGGTGTAGACCACAGTAGGTAGCTCATCAGGATCTGTGAAGGAGTTCTCAACCATGTTGGAATGTAGGTTTATGTAATCCATGGTCTCATTACTTATTCCTGAACCATCGCCCTCAAGAACCACAGCGTAGTGTACCACCACAGCCAGGCCTCTGAGGAATGCAAAGAAAACAGTGACTGTTTGAGGTAAAAAAAAAAAACAAACCAAAACATACTATGCTTCGTCAAAGGCCTCATTGGCTGTAAACTGGCATCAAGACTGGAGCTGTTATGTATGAAATGACTCACCTACAGTACAGCAGGATGTTTCCATGTTGGAGCCTGCTATCTGTTTTTGTCGGTTTGTCATATTTGATCATATTCTACAACTTTGTTTACATAATTCCTATGCCCAGTGGTAAATTAAAGTGAAATACATTCAGAGAAGGACAGCTTACACTAAATGGCCTAAGGTGGCTTGGTGGTTTTATATGGATTAAGGTCTAGTTGTTCTACTAGCACCACCAAGCTGGTCTGGTTGGTCTTCTAGCCTGGTTAAGCTGGTTTAACTCATCAGCCACCTGGTGTCCCAGTCTAACCAGCTGAAAAGTGATGGTTAACTCTCTAAAACCTCTCTAAAACTATTGAAACAGACCAGCTTAACAAACACGGACAGGCTAAGAGACACTGGTTTAAGCTGTTTTCGTTTTTTTAGTAGCTAGCAACCAAATATGTCACAGAATATTCAGCAACCAGCTGTTGGTTACTAGGGGAAATAAAAAGAAAGCTGACCTAGATTTTTTTGCCACATATTTTTCTATGAGGGTTAGAAAACCTAGTGCGTTTACGACCAGATCAATTTTCTCTCCTATGACAGATAAAACCTCCACGAGGATTTAATTTCTTTGGCACACCAGAAATGATAATTAGTTTTAAATGGCTTTAAGTGAGAACATCTCTGTTCTCAGGTGGTTTAAGAGGCCTCATAAAGCTCACAATATGCAGTTATCCATTGTGTGGGTTATCTGAGGCCTTGCTGATAAACCACGGGAAACATTGCCATGATACATTGCCTTGAGAGCAGAGAACATTAAGCATTCAATCCCATCATGCTTGACAACTGGGCATGCTTTTAGCACAGCGACTTATCACATTTAAGGTGGCGATTGGCCAGACAAAGTAGCCCACTGATACACACACATAAGATGTCACACCTAAATGACCATCCTTTCAGTCAATTGATTTTGCAAGGCTAATGAGGCAGCAAGCACATGACCTTACCAAGAAAACAGTGTGAAAGCGATTTCAGAGCAACGCTCTATAAAACACTACATATGGTGGGTGGAAAATTCAGGCACATGAATTTCTCATTAGATGTTTTGGAGGAGATATGGGTCACGCAGCTGTGTGATATGGCAGGGTGGGGAGATGGATTTATCAGGCCTGAGTGAAACATTGCAGAAATATTAGTAGTGATAGCCCAAATTGCATTAATATCTGTTTTCTTCATTTTGAGATGTGTTTAACTGTGATTTATAAAAGCAATGCATTTAGATTCCGAGTTTGAGCTAAATAAGAGGTAGAATGCTTACCCTTCAATGTCCTTCTGCGGCCTGGGATATTTTATTAAGAAAAAAGAATGATATTAGAAATCAACATATATTCTTTTGTTATTATTTTGATCTGTATGCATAATCATATATATTACCATATAAATCATACCTGAACTCAAGGACGAATATTTTCTTGAAACCTGGGAGCCTTTTAAAAACTTCTTCAATCTTCCAAAAAAAAAAAAAAGAAAGAAGATGCTATAAATGTGCAATAATATATATATATATACACATACAGTATCTCACAGAAGTGAGTACACCCTCACAGTTTTGTAAATATTTTATTATATCTTTTCATGTGACAACACTGAAGAAATGACACTTTGCTACAATGTAAAATAGTGAGTGTACAGCTTGTATAACAGTGTAAATTTGCTGTCCCCTCAAAATAACTCAACACACAGCCATTAATGTCTAAACCGCTGGCCACAAAAGTGAGTACACCCCTAAGTGAAAATGTCTCTTTTCTCTCACCGGTGTCATGTGACTCGTTAGTGTTACAAGGTCTCAGGTGTGAATGGGGAGCAGGTGTGTTAAATTTGGTGTTATCGCTGTCACTCTCTCATACTGGTCACTGGAAGTTCAACATGGCACCTCATGGCAAAGAACTCTCTGAGTATCTGAAAAAAAAATTGCTCTACATAAAGATGGCGTAGGCTATAAGAAGATTGCCAAGACCCTGAAACTGAGCTGCAGCATGGTGGCCAGGACCATACAGCGGTTTAACAGGACAGGTTCCACTTAGAACAGGCCTCGCCATGGTCGACCAAAGAAGTTGAGTGCACGTACTCAGCGTCATATCCAGAGGTTGTGTTTGGGAAATAGACGTATGAGTGCTGCCAGCATTGCTGCAGAGGTTGAAGGGGTGGGGGGGTCAGCATGTCAGTGCTCAGACCATACGCGGCACACTGCATCAAATTGGTCTGCATGGCTGTCTTCCCAGAAGGAAGCCTCTTCTAAAGATGATGCACAAGAAAGCCCGCAAACAGTTTGCTGAAGACAAGCAGACTAAGGACATGGATTACTGGAACCATGTCCTGTGGTCTGAAGAGGCCATGATAAACTTATTTGGTTCAGATGGTGTCAAGCTTGTGTGGCAGCAACCAGGTGAGGAGTACAAAGACAAGTGTGCCTTGCCTACAGTCAAGCATGGTGGTGGGAGTGTCATAGTCTGGGGCTGCATGAGTGCTGCCGGCACTGGGGAGCTACAGTTCATTGAGGGAACCATGAATGCCAACATGTACTGTGACATACTGAAGCAGAGCATGATCCCCTCCCTTCGGAGACTGGGCCGCAGGGCAGTATTCCAACATGATAATGACCCCAAACACACCTCCAAGACGACCACTGCCTAATGAAAGTAGCTGAGGGTAAAGGTGTAAAGGTGATGGACTGGCCAAGCATGTCTCCAGACCTAAACCCTATTGAGCATCTGTGGGGCATCCTTAAACGGAAGGTGGAGGAGCACAAGGTCTCTAACATCCACCAGCTCCGTGATGTCGTCATGGAGGAGTGGAAGATGACTCCAATGGCAAACTGTGAAGCTCTGGTGAACTCCATGCCCAAGAGGGTTAAGGCAGTGCTGGAAAATAATGGTGGCCACACAAAATATTGACACTTTGGGCCCAATTTGGACATTTTCATTTAGGGGTGGGGTTATTTTAGGAGTTATTTTGAGGGGACAGCAAATTTACACTGTTATACAAGCTGTACACGCACTACTTTACATTGTAGCAAAGTGTCATTTCTTCAGTGTTGTCACATGAAAAGATATAATAAAATATTTACAAAAATGTGAGGGGTGTACTCACTTCTGTGAGATAATGTGTATATATATATATATATATATATATATATATATAGTATATTCATTCCCCACACACTGTTGTCACTTGTCACCAAATACATTAATGTATAGATGCTGCTTACCTTATCGATGAACAGTTCAGATAGATGTTGATAGTAGTAACTTGATGGATCTCTCAGAGCATCATCATAACTTTCACCTCTTATCTTAATACTCAGCTCCACAATATGGTCGCCGACAGGACGTACTGGTCGGACCATAATGTCATCAATTTCATTTCCAATCTATATATACAAAAAAAAAAAAGAAAAAAAAAAAGATTTTTTTAAGAGGAACTCACAATTACTGAGTTAAAATAAAAAAATATATAAAAATACAGTATACACAAGTATATTTTTAAAGTTAACTAAAATCTCTTAAAATCTCTATTATAAATTTAATGTGCTCACCATGCTGTTTTCATCTAAAATATCATTAGAAAAGTCTTGTGGCAAGTTTTGTAGTGTGGTAGAGAAAGTCTTTTGAATAGTTGTTGTCAAGTCATTTAGTATAACCGTCATATCCTCAACTTTCAAAATAGG
This sequence comes from Onychostoma macrolepis, assembly GCF_012432095.1. Taxonomy (NCBI): domain Eukaryota; kingdom Metazoa; phylum Chordata; class Actinopteri; order Cypriniformes; family Cyprinidae; genus Onychostoma; species Onychostoma macrolepis. The sequence goes on along the minus strand of NC_081176.1, from coordinate 25,953,387 downwards.
AGTTGGGATATCGTCTTCTGCAGGTTCCGGTTGGACCGCATGTATGTCAGGTGTTTTAGGTACTGTCTCAGGCACCTCTGAAAGTTCAGATATTGACAAAGGTGTCTGAGATATGACCTCAGGTGTCTTCGAGATAGATCCACTTGTCTCCACTTCAGGTGCTTGAGATATAGCTTTGGGTGCTTGAGATATGACATGAGTTGTTTCAGTTATGACATCAGCTTCTATAATGACTTTAGGTGTCTCCGTTGCAACTCCAGGTGTCTCAGATAGGGAGTCTCCTCTGGTCTCATGCATATCTGTGACTTCATGTGTGATTTCCACTGCAACTTTAGGTGTGTCCTGTTGAATTTTTGATGGCTCTGTAACTTCACGTATGTCCCCATTTATGGTAGTTGTCTGTATATCTTTTTCCAACTTAGTAACAGTAATATCTGGCATTGTGCCTTCAAAAACTTCGAAAAGTGCTTCTTCACCACCTTCATCCTTTTTAGTTTTGTCTTCTACCTTATCATCCATGCCTTCAGTTACAAACTCTACAATGTCAGTTTCAGGGGTACCAATGTCAAAATAATTATCAGGTGTGGCCTTGGATGTGATTCCAGTTGTGGCCTGACTTGTGGTCTTAGTAGAAGTTTCTTTAGTACTTTTCTCAGATGATTCTTCTAAGATGACAGCTTCCGTTACATCACCCAATTCAGAAGTAGCTTCACTTGTACCTCCAACAAAATCTTCAAGCATGTTTTCAAGAACATCATCTGTGGTAATGTCAAATTCAATCTCAGCAACTTCTGTTGGCTCTGTTGTCATCTCACCAGGTTTTGTAATGGCAGTTATGTCCTTATCAACATGTTTGTCTTTCTTGGTAAACACAGTAGCTTCGGTAGATTCTGTAGTTTCCTGTGTCAATCTAGGTGTCTCACCAGCTGTCACCTCAACAACTTCTGGTGTCTCAGTTATAATGTCCTCTTCTTTACCTAAATGATCCTCTTCAGCATCAGATGAGTCATCTATAGGCTCATCTGTTTCCTTTGACAATTCATGAGTACTCTCTGTCACGGTACCTGGTAGTTCTTCATCTGTTGTCACCTCTGGTGTAGGTTTAGTGTAGAGTGCCTTTTCCTCCTCATCTTTGTCAAGTAATGTAACAATTGCAATGTCTTCAGGTCCACCGTCTGTTGATACTACCTCAGGTGATGTATTTACAGGTGTAGTGGGTGACAGAATTTCTGGCTTTGTGGTCACATGTGTGATTTCAACAACATCTTTATCTGTCAGAGCTTTTGGCAACCCTTCTGTGGGGGGATTAGGCAAAACCTCTTTCAGTTCTGTAGGAGTTGTCTGTGCTGGTTTCTCTGGTAAGACACTCTGAACAGGAGGTAATTCTGTAAGAGAGTCTACCACAGGTCTATCAGTAGACATCATTGTAGCTTCTGAAACATCTACATGCTGAATGGTAACAAGTGATAATTTAACAGGAGTTTCAGTAACACCCCATCCATCTTCAACCTCAGTTTCGGAAATAAAATTTTCAATGGATTCTCTAGTGACTACCACATGAGTATTAGTACTTATTCCTAGCAAGTCCCCAAGAGTTGTGGGTGGATCTGTCTCATACTTTCTCGAGGTGGAACCTACTGGAGTTCTACCAGTGGGCATCAGTGTAGCCTCTGACACAACATCAGCTTCTACATATTGAATTGTTGCATCAGCTGATTTAAGAGGACCTTCATTAACACCCTGCCCTATGTACAGTTTAGTTACAGAAATAATATCTTCAGTAGATTCACTGGTGATTTCTTTAGGAGTATAGGTATTTATCCCAACTAAGTCCTCATAACTTGTGGGAATGCCATAATCATATTTTCCTGAAGTGGAATCTTCTGGATTTCTAGCATTTGTCATCAATGTAGACTCTGAGACAATGTCAAACTTTTCATGTGGAATGGTAACTTCTGCTGTCTTAACAAGACCCTCAGTAACATCCTGTTTCACAGTGGCCTCATTTGTGAGTTCAGTAAGTGAACTAGTGATTATCTCCAGAGAGTCTTCAGAGGATGTGGGAAGAATGTACTCATAGTTTTCTAAAGTAGTATATTCTGGATTTCTATCAGTGGTCATTAATGTAGACTCTGAGACAATGTCAAACTCTTCATGTGGAATGGTAACATCTTCTGTCTTAACAGGACCTTCAGTAGCATCTTGTTTCACTGTAGTCTTCGCAGTGGCCTCCTTTGTGAGTTCAGTAAGTGAACTAGTGATTATCTCTAGTGAGTCCTCAAAGGATGTTGGAATAACATACTCATATTTTCCTGAAGTAGAATCTTCTGTAGTACTATCAGTGGTCATTAATGTAGACTCGGAGACAATGTCAGCCTTTTCACTTGGAATGGTAACATAAAATGTCTTAACATGACCCTCAGTATCATCCTGTTTCACAGTGGCCTCATTCGTGAGTTCAGTAGGTGAACTAGTGACTATCTCTATTGAGTCCTCAAAGGATGTGGGAATAACATACTCATATTTTCCTGAAGCTGAAACTTCTGGAGTTCTATCAGTGGTCATTAATGTAGACTCAGAAACAATTTCCACCTCTTCATGTTGAATGGTAACACCTGCTGTCTTAACCAGACCCTGGTTAGCATCCTCTCCCATATCTGGTTCCGATTCTGAATGAAGCTCTTCAGTGATTTGACTGATGATTACCGTAGGAGTATTAGTGCTTATCCTTGGTGAGTCCTCCAAGGTTGTGGGAATATCATGCTCGTGTTTTTTTGAAGTATAATCTTTTGGAGTTCTATCAGTGGTCAATAATGTAGACTTTGAGACAACATCAGCTTCATGTTGAATGGTAACAACAGGACCATCAGTAACATCCTGTCCAAACTCTGTTTCTAAATAAAGCTCTTCGGTAAAATCATTGGTGACTACTGTTGGAAAAGTGCTTATTCCTAGCAAGTCCTCAAACGTTGTAGGAATCTCATAATCATATGTTCTTGAAGTAAACTCCTCTGGAGTTCTTTCAGACTCTGAGACCATTTCAAACTCTTCAAGTTGAACGGTAATATTTAATGTTTTGACAGGACCCTCAGTAGCATCCAGTTCAACCCCCAGTTCAGTTTCTAAAATAGGTTTCCCAGTGGCTACACTTGTGTGTTCTATAGGTGAACTAGTGCTTATCCCCGTTAAGGCCACAAAGGCTGTGTCAGGCTCTGGAGTGATTCCAAGTGTCATCTGAAGCTCTGCAGCCATAGTGGTAATTAAGATTTGGTCTGCAGTGGTCTGTGGTGTGATGTCCTGTGAATCTGTTACTGCCTCAGGAACCAGAACACTGACTGGGTGAGGAAAAAGAAAGAAGGAAAGTGAGGAAGTGACAGAAATAAAATAAAATTTATGTCATAAGATGAAGTTACATCCATTAATCGCATGCTCTTATTTGTCTTCAGGACATCAGGGCCAAACATATAGCCTATCGTTGAGGCTAAGTCCATGCACAAATAATTACTTACATTTGACTAAATGGAAGAACTATGTCTAAGGATCCTGACACCTCTACTGCATTACAAGCTAATGAGTACCTAAAAAGGATTAAAGTCTATTCTGAGAGCAGTGCATAGCCTGAGCCAGAGAGCACTAGGTCTCTATTGATATGACTGCAGGGTCTCATAGAGACATTAACAATAAAGATTAATCAGATTAATCAGAGCATAACTTAAAACTGACTGCAAAATGTAGTAAATAGACATAAGGCTTTCCAGACTTATTTTGAAGTATTTATAAACACAGGGAATAGGAACACAGAACCATTGTTTTTTTAAAACAATGTAGTAAACTAGACTGACCTTCTTGGGTTGTGGCCACGCTTGCTTGTGTTGGCGCAGTAGTCGTTGTCTGATGTCTGCAAAAGAGAAGACAATTATAAATGCTTTTGAAGGCCAGGAACATACCCAAAATCTAAACTTCTCATTGGCATCCAAATTTAGTTTCCCCCATTCAGGATATGAATTAAACCATAAGTAGAACTATGTCTCTAAAGCTAGTGGAAAGTGAACTAGCTTTAGCAGGGACTAAAGGTATGACTGAAATTTTTGCAGTCTGAAGCCAGGGGTCTGTATCCAGCTTTTACTGTTAATGGGTGGTTTTGTCTGCAAAGCATCAGTGTGTGCTCTGAATTAGCTGCCTTAGCTGCCTTGCTAAGGAACTGCTGTTTCAGATTATTCATTTAGTGTTAGTGTTATGTTGCATACATTATAATCTGAGCTCCACACTGGACATTTGCAGATTTATTTAATATTTAGGCTGCTGAGCAATACTACTGTATGCAAATTATGTTCTTTTATACCCATGAGTAACCTGGGAGCTTGAAGTCCTACCTGCATTCAGGTTGCCATGGACTGGTGGGCGCACTATCATAAGACAAATATAGGAATTATTTGATTATACTGTTATTTTAGAAACAGCGGAATGTGACGTGGGTACTTGTTTTTGTCTATATAGTACATTATTATGTGAAATATGGATAAATGTGCTGTGTCAACCACGTTTGGTGGCAACTTGTGTGAGATGCAACAAAGTGTAAAGCTTGAAAGTTTAAAAGTATTTCCCCTCGCAATATTATCATATTCATGTACCATGACATTAACATAGTACTCCAAGGTGCTTCAAAGAATACCATGGTATTATGATGGTAGATGCTTATAAGCAGTTCTCACCTTGTTGATGTCATTGAAGCCGCTCCTACCCTCTGCAAAATACCATAAAAATAAGTTTACTGTTTTTAATTTGTAAGAATTTTCAGTATCTTCAGTAAAGTGCTGATTTGGGAGTTATTTGTTTCATATCATGACATAAGCAAGGATACTTACACTTGAAATCAGAGCAAGGTGCTCAGCTGACTGGCTAAAGCTCCGGCCAATGTCAAACACGCTAACGCTACTATTTTGACATTTCCTCATCCAAATCTGGTACTCTTCTTTCTCAGGTAAGCGATCCCAGAAGATTTTGAAAGCCTCCCAAACTGTTTCCTGGCACACTGAGGCACACAAACAAATGCAGACAGATCTACAGATACCCATAAGCATGCCAACCCATACAATGTAAACACACACACACACACACACACAAAAACAGGAACAGAAAAACAGCCAGTTTTTCTTTATTAGTGAATCACTGCATTAGCTTTAGCAACATGCTAACCTCAAACTTAGAGCACTTTGTCCTTTGAACTATGCACTTTGTAGAGTTGCTGTCTATGAGTGCGCTCCAGATCAGTCACTTAAGAGGTTCAGTTTCATTTATGATGATGCTGCCAGTAAAGACAGCAGACAGTAATGCAGCTCTCTAGGTTTTGGAAAAGAACTAGTGAACTATAAACAGCATAGAAGACAAAATCTGCCAAAACACCAGCTATGAACTCTGCTGTAGTGGAAATTCACATCACTTTAAATGGATACCCCTTTCATTTAGAAGACAGAAATACAGAAATAACAGAATTATTTCTTTATTTCTAAATTGAATAAAGAAAAAGTAATAACTAACATAATGGAAACATATCTTATCCTTATATACACACGGCAATTGTTCCAGACAAACATAGTTTATTTTATTTATCAATTTGTGAACCAAAATTACTATTTTGGTACGTGTCGCATACTTTCTCAACGTACCCTGCAAGTGGAAAATTAAATGCACAGATGGGGGATGTTAACCCTTGCTAAACATTTTGCTGCTCCAGTCAAAACGTTCCATCTACGTCTGCCTGCCATACCAACTGTGCATGACGACTACCAGAACTCAAGTGCATAGGAGGGCAAAGATCACAAGTTTTCCTGGCAGAGCGAAGGATCTGATCACCGTCTACAGTGATTCAGTAGCAGTGAGGAGTGAATGAGGAGCAATGAGAGAGAAACAGAGAATCCTGGCCTTTCCTACTGGAACAATACATGTTGACAGCATTTGACTTCAAAAGCTTTGTCAGACATCTCAAGCCTCATGCTGACAGCCACATCTTCATTATCAGCCTTAAAGGGACAGCTTACCCGAAAATAAAAATTACGTCAATATTTACTCAACCTCATTTATATTTTTCCATGGAACTCAAGAGAAATTATTGAGTTGAATGTCTAGGCTACTGTTTTGCATACAAGCAAAGTGAAAACAAATCACAAAGCCTTGTGCGCCTATATACACTCTATATATGACTTGTGCGCCTATATACACTCTTAAAAATAAAGGTTCTTTATTGGCATGTATGGTTCCATGAAGAACTTTTAACAATCCATTGAACCTTTCCATTGCACAAAAAAGTTCTTTATATTTTTTTTCTTTTTTTTTTTTGATCCACATATTTATTCTATGGCATTACTGCGAAAACCCCTTTTTGGAACTTTATTTTTAAGAGTGTACAGTAATATTTTGTTTTCATTTTTGGATTAATTAATTTCTTTAGCATAAAAAGTGGGGGAACACAATACTTAAATCAGTGTTTCACACAAATTGTATTTATATTCAATTATAAAAATTCAAAACAGACACATTCACAAGTCGTCTCTGACTTTTGGACCCCGCTGCACATGTAATAAAGCACCAGAGTACCCTATAATAGGGTTCTGTGACTAAACGTAATTAACTTTCCACTGACACACTGCGAGAATAACCTTTATGTAAAACAGCAACACTTGGTTCTCGGATTTTCGTAATTAGATTCACTAGGGTCATCTGGGTCCTATTAATGCAACAGCGAGAAACATTATTCTCAGCGGTGGTCTCTAATAGAGTTTAATACTTTGATTGCATCTAACTTCACAGGGTAATATGTGAACTTTAGAAAGATCATGATGTGGAAAAGTGTGTTGAGTGCGTCTGAATATTTGTGCATGATTATATGTAAGACAGAGACAAAGAGACAGTGTGTTTCTGACGTTTCGAGACCGTGGTTCAAATTTGCGGTTACTTGGATGTTAATGGAATTGGTCAGGTTGACTTAGTTTATTATTATTGATGAAAAGTAGAGAAGCATGAGCTCATTTTTCTCACATAATGATCTCAAAGAGCATCCATTTACACTATAGAAGTCATCTGCAATGTACTGTACCTTACAATTACCATTCTTGGCGACTATCCCAGAATCTCTCAAAAGCAACCGAAATGCCTGGTTCTTACCTCGCAGGTGAAAGTAGTTCAGGTGATTCTGTATTGCCTGTTGCACCGTCTCATGTGAGCAAAGTTTAACTCCACTGGGAAACAGAAGGTCTCTTTTCCGTCTAGAAAGAGTCGTTTTCCCCTCACCGGACCAGGTTTTATCTTCTAATGGCACCAACGAGTGATTCAAAACTTCATTGGTGTCCAAAAATGTTGTAAATCCATTTGGTAAATAATCCTCAGAATCTGATGAAGAACAAAGAACACATGGTCACAAGACTGCATGCATCACAAAACTCCTCAAGGCCTTCATCTAGAGTAGATACATACCTGCATCTATGGAAAAATATCCGGTCAACAACAATACCAAAACCCACCAAATGAATTTAAAAGATAAATCAGGCATAATGATTCCTTATTCCGGCACACTTTAAAGAAAAAGTCGTCAATTTTTAGTTTACTGATGGATGTAATTTGAGCATCCCTCCTTACAGTCCCAAAAACTTGTACATAGTTGAATTAATTAGTCTGCATTGTCACTGGATCCTTTCCTTGTCACGGAGAGATGCGATCACGTAGCTTTGAGCTGACGTCTCCACATGCAGCTTAGCAGATGGCTCTTTGGGAGATTTTTCTTGCCCGCTAATCCTATTAGTTAATTCTTCTGAGGAAGCTTGTCGAGAAGTCAATGATACTCCTTTATTGCCCACCTGTGGGATCCGTCTGGATTGCCGAGACGTCCAATTTCAGTCTCGTAATTTGCGGACTGATCTGTTGAGGAGTTCAATTATGATTGGCTTCCTTGCTGCCATTGTCTGCAATGGGATTTCAAGTTGCAATGAGATCATTGATTAATTGTGCAATCTACTGTGAAGGATCTCTTGCTAAGTGTTTGACTAGATGTGACATCCTGTAGGGTTAGCCCTTTGTCTACAAGTTTGCCACGTGCTGTGACCGTACAGCTTACAGGAACTTCATCTTTATTGGGTTTTGGATGTGTTCCATCATGGCAGGGATCGTATGAACAGATGGCACAAGCATGCACTGTAAAAATTTCAAGCGGTTTCAACTAATTATTTAGGAACTAGTTCCACAGAATTTAGTTTAGTATTTAGTAACTAGTCTTCAAAGTGTTGCCTGAATTGTTATTTCTTAGTTGGCTCAACCTGTTTTAATTGGTCAAACATTTAGACAACTACAGCAAGTTATGTCAATTAAAATTTTACCATTTACTCCATGTGTTTAATATGTTACCTCAACTAAGATTTATTATTTGGGCATCATAAGAAATTGCTGTGTAACTAGTTATTATATTTTATACTGAGTTTAAGGAAATTATTATCTGGTGTCTATTACTAAAACACACACATTATAATACATAATAGCCTTTTTTAATAACAATTTGCATTTGTATGAATCATGCAGTGTATGAATTTCAGATAAAAATCCTTACTGTTCTACTGAAGAAGAAAAAAAAAGGTCACTGACATCTTGGATGACCTGAGGGTCAGTACAATAAAAGCAAATGTACATTTTTGCGTGAACTATCCCTTTAAAGTGCTCCAGTTGTCAAACATTACATTTGTAATACAACTGCAACATTTATTTTAAACATTTGTTTAGTGAACTTAAAGACTAAACAAGTTAAACAAAATGTTTGCATACAAGCATGCATAAATATTACTACTGTTCACAATTAAAAAGTAAAAAAAAATTTAAAATGAGGCAGAAGTCAGAAAAAAAAATAAATGAACCAGGTGTTACAATTCAACTGAACTGAGTCAAGTAAAGCCCAGTCACTGTATTTATATAGGGCTTTTTACAAAACAGATTGTGTCAAAGCAGCTTTACAGTATTAAACAGAAAAATCATGTGTTGAAGGAATCAAAACTCCATCGTTCTCCTCTGGCCAGACGAAACCAGTAGTTTAATTGCAGGCTGCTGCAAAGTCAGATTGTGCAGAGGACTGGTCTGGTTCCTGTGGTCTTGGCCATTTAGGTGACGAGGTCTTCGGAGGGGATTTGTCTCTGGGGCTCATCTAGTTGTCCTGGTCTCCGCTGACATTCAGGGCTGTCGAGGTCGTCTCTAGGTGCTGATCCACTATCTGGACTGCATACGGACTGGATCCGGGGGACTGCAGTGACCATATGATCTGGATACAGTCTGCATCTGGTGGCTATGGTGACCTTGGAATAAGAATGAGACAGTCTAATATTAACATTGATGGCACTGAGAACAATAAACCACATTTTAACTGTTAAACACACTCTAAACTTTTACACATATTACCTTAAGTCTTAGTGTTGAAAGTACACACACTATGTAGTTGCAGTGGAGTGGTCTGTTTGTCACGTGCCAGTGATTTCATATTATAAGTCTACCTTAAACAACATAAAAATATCAAAATATAATGGTCCTGCCTGTTGTTGATAAATACCAGTGGTGACATGTTACAAATTGATTGATCAATTGTCCCAATGTTTACTAAGCCATGGTCTTTTTACCAGTGCAGGGACTCCTGTGCACGATCTAGTGATTCACTACCTAGGGAACTGACTGAGACATACCCTGCTTTGATAACGGCTTGTGAAAGGATTCAGTTTTTTATTCTCATTTGGAACGACGAATTCCCCTTCATTCACGAGAACAGAAAAGCCTTTTGGAATTAGCCCCTTTTGAAAACGCAAGATTTCAGCTGATTGTTAGTCACGTTTAATGTCGTCTTTTAACTTCACTGGAAAATTGCAAAAGTTTACATACGCAAGAACCCATTCAACACGCCCATGTTAACTTCAAATAAGCGCATTACTATGGTTTACATTACACGTTTTGTCGTATAAAGCATGGCTTATAAAAGAGGAAGCGATTAAAAGCGCGAGCTCTTCATGCCATCTTTTCACTTCACGGAAACACAAAAATACCATACAGCACACCAGTTTGCAGTTTAGCACATTGAAAATAGTAATATATGCCATAGTTGGTAAGGTGTTGCTCAACAGCTCTGCATGTTCTGACCAAGATGTTCCGAGTTGCTAGGGTGTTCTGAGAGACAGATAGACAGACAAGACAAGATTTCTTTTTGGAAGTGTGAATGTTAAAAGCGCCAGATGGTTCAGACACTGAGCTGACGGACTCTGGTGTAAATCCGTTGAGTTTGATGGTAAAGGGTGTTTGACGGGAAGCAGGCGGTGGGTGTGATAAATCAAATCCTGTGTGACAGGATCTTTTTTACTTCTTCCACCTTTCATTATTTCACTCGTCCTACTAACAATGCCCAAAATGCATTTCTAAATTCTTCACCAATATGATAGTTTTGGTGATACCATAACACTGTTAAAAACAATATTATATGATACATTTTTAAATGCATGATAAAAAAATAAAAATAAAATAAACTGTTTCTAAAATGGTTTCATGTGACATTTACGATTTTTTAAAAAATGATGATGATGATGATGATGATGATGATGATTAAGCCGAACAGTAATTCTGGTAATAGACATTATGACAATAGTCACCAGTCCACTTATCACAACTCCTGACTTCAGCAGGAAGTTGTGTAAGCGTTTAGGTAACTTTGGCTTCACCTGTGTATCAGTTGGTGTCCTGAATTAAAATAGCTTGGAGAAAGACAAAGGAAGGGTTGGAGCAGGTCATCATGGCAGCACTCCAACACCTTGACCTATTGAATTCAGACAGACCTATTTATAAAACAAACGAACCTTGGACTTTCTTTGTCTGCAACACTATGTCGAGTACAAAGGACAAAGTTAGCGCCAGACAGTGACAGTGATATTTCAAGAAGGTTTAATGGTTAGACTTTAGTTATTGGATAAAAATGGTAAGTCGTTGGATGCTCGCCTGGCAGAGATCTGGGCGACTATCCAGACAGTCAGATAAGCATTTAATCTTCAGTCACTTCCATTCACATTTACTGTACTTGGTTGATATGATTTAGCAGAAAGCCACTTAAAGTTCATATGCACTTCTTAAAGAAAGAGTTCACCCACAATATATATATGCATTTTAACCCATTAAAGTGCACACATGCAGCAGTGAACACAACTCACACACAAACCGTGAACACACCCAGAGCAGTGGGCAGCCATTTGCCGCAGCACCAACTGGAGCAGTTTGGGGTTCGGTGTCTTGCTCAAGGGCACCTCAGTGGTATTGAGGGCGCTGGTCATTCACTCCCCCAACTACAATCCCTGCTGGTACTGAGACTCGAACCCATAAGTGTATATATATATATATATATATATATATAAAAAATATTATAGTCCTGTGGTGAGTTCCTAGGACAGAACCAGAAATGGGGTCAAAAGCAGGGTTGAGGGGTGTGTGCGCAAGATCTCCTCTTTTCAGAGGCTAATTCAGGTTTAATCTCAGAGTCTAGTCCAGATTGACTAATCTAGGGCCGTATAGTGTAAAGTTGGAGCAGTGGGCCTGACATCGGCTCAATCAGGCTACTTCCATTGTCAGATGTGATTAGAGGAAAACCCAACACTGATCCTAAATCCCACCGCAGCACCCCAGTCAGGCCAGGAGTTTAAGGCCAACTCTAACATGGGAGGCTCAGTACTTCGATTAATAAACACAAATCATATACTGGATAGAGCAGGTGTCTAATGAAACTTTTATTTTTTGAAATGAGAAATTTCAAACCAATTTGAATGAAAAGTGCATTAAAAGAAATAATAATAATAATAATTCGCTCTGTGATTAAAAAAAGAAAATAATGGAAAAACAATGGACATTTTAAGACAAGCAAAAAAAGATATGGCAAGTGGCCATTCTTGTACAAGTACAGCAATCTCTTAATTTTCCTTGAGGAATCCTTCACTATCCTCAAGAATAATCTTCCACTTGAATTAGTGAGAGAAAGAGTGGACAACCAGCAGCGGCTGCTTAAATCCCATTCCCATACAAACAACACCCATCTGCTCCGGGAACAACACACGCCTGCTCTCCTCCAAATCCCAGTCCGTTCATGAAGAACATTACTCCTCAATGAACGACCAGCTTCATATATAGCAATGATATTTTTAGTAAAAATTATTCTGTGATAAATTTATGAAATAGATGGTCAAATTTCACCATAAAATCAACATGAAAAAAATGATATTCTAAAGAGATATTTTGAAGAAAATCTTGACGATCAAGCACATTTTCGGTCAAATATGCTTATATACATATATAGTGGGTACGGAAAGTATTCAGACCCTCTTAAATTTTTCACTCTTTGTTATATTGCAGCCATTTGCTAAAATCATTTAAGTTCATTTTTTTTTTCCTAATTAATGTACACACAGCACCCCATATTGACAGAAAAACACAGAATTGTTGACAGTTTTGCAGATTTATTAAAAAAGAAAAACTAAGATATCACATGGTCCTAAGTATTCAGACCCTTTGCTCAGTATTTAGTAGAAGCACCCTTTTGATCGAATACAGCCATGAGTCTTTTTGGGAAAGTTTTTCACACCTGGATTTGGGGATCCTCTGCCATTCCTCCTTGCAGATCCTCTCCAGTTCTGTCAGGTTGGATGGTAAACGCAGGACAGCCATTTTAGGTCTCTCCAGAGATGCTCAATTGGGTTTAAGTCAGGGCTCTGGCTGGGCCATTCAAGAACAGTCACGGAGTTGTTGTGAAGCCACTCCATTATTTTAGCTGTGTGCTTAGGATCATTGTCTTGTTGGAAGGTAAGCCTTCGGCCCAGTCTGAGGTCCTGAGCACTCTGGAGAAGGTTTTCGTCCAGGATATCCCTGTGCTTGGCCGCATTCATCTTTCCCTCGATTGCAACCAGTCGTCCTGTCCCTGCAGCTGAAAAACACCCCCACAGCATGATGCTGCCACCACCATGCTTCACTGTTGGGACTGTATTGGACAGGTGATGAGCAGTGCCTGGTTTTCTCCACACGTACCGCTTAGAACTTTTTGGCCTTAATTCCATCTTGGTCTCATCAGACCAGAGAATCTTATTCAGGTGTTTTTTTTAGCAAACTCCATGCGGGCTTTCATGTGTCTTGCACTGAGGAGAGGTTTCTGTCGGGCCACTCTGCCATAAAGCCCCGACTGGTGGAGGGCTGCAGTGATGGTTGACTTTCTACAACTTTCTCCCATCTCCCGACTGCATCTCTGGAGCTCAGCCACAGTGATCTTTGGGTTCTTCTTTACCTCTCTCACCAAGGCTCTTCTCCCCCGATAGCTCAGTTTGGCCGGACGGCCAGCTCTAGGAAGGGTTCTGGTCGTCCCAAACATCGTCCATTTAAGGATTATGGAGGCCACTGTGTTCTTAGGAACCTTAAGTGCAGCAGAAATTTTTTTTTTACGTTTTTTGTAACCTTGGCCAGATCTGTGCCTTGCCACAATTCTGTCTCTGAGCTCTTCAGGCAGTTCCTTTGACCTCATGATTCTCATTTGCTCTGACATGCACTGTGAGCTGTAAGGTCTTATATAGACAGGTGTGTGGCTTTCCTAATCAAGTCCAATCAGTATAATCAAACACAGCTGGACTCAAATGAAGGTGTAGAACCATCTCAAGGATGATCAGAAGAAATGGACAGCACCTGAGTTAAATATATGAGTGTCACAGCAAAGGGTCTGAATACTTAGGACCATGTGATATTTCAGTTTTTTTTTTTTTTTTTTAATAAATCTGCAAAAATGTCAACAATTCTGCGTTTTTCTGTCAATATGGGGTGCTGTGTGTACATTAATTAGGAAAAAAAATGAACTTAAATGATTTTAGCAAATGGCTGCAATATAACAAAGAGTGAAGAATTTAAGGGGGTCTGAATACTTTCCGTACCCACTGTGTGTATATATATATATATATTTCTTTAGTCCTCTGAAAGACCCACAAATTGCACAGTTAGAAAAGCATTTCCATTTACCGCTAAATACTTAATTCTTCACTGTCATGCATCCAATTAATACACATCTAGATGTATAATTATTTTCCTTGGAAGAAAAATGCACACGAAAAACTAATCAGCACTGGCCATCAAACCTTCTTTTCCAACAAAATACTTAAAGTAGCCCAGCAGGGGCTGATAATGCCTGTACAGTCAAAGTGAACTTTAATTTCTTTAAAAACTTTCATTTCTTTTCATCCCTCTCCATTTTTAAAGTTTTCCATTAATGAAAAGCATTTTAAATATATGCCAGGTATTGGTTAAATAAAGTTTATGAAGTTTATTATTATTTTAGTAGGTAGTGAGGGGTCCAGCTGAGCTCCGGCCAACTCATACAAACACAAGTGAAAGCGGGCTGATGCTTTGTTTCAGTTTCATCACAAACGCTCCTGTTTTTGTGTGCCTCTGGAAAAAGGGCTGCTTTTATGTTTTTTTTTTTTTTTTCTTTAATGCAGCAAATAAGTGCATTATGGGGATTCCAGTACTGCTTGAACTCTCAGGAACACAATGCTTGTTTGTAGTGATGGCACTATTGCTTCCAGCTGTGGCTGTCAGTGATATATTTACATGAATGATATTCAGTCACTCACTCCCTATAACAGGGTTCCTCAAATCTTACCCTGGAGGTCCAATCCACTGCAGAGTTTAGCTCCAACGCTGATCAAACTCACCTGTCTGTGATTTTCTAATGATCCTGAAGACATTGATTAGCATGCTCAGGTGTGTTTGATTAGGGTTACAGCTAAACTCTGCAGGAAAGTGGATCTCGAGGTCCAGATTTGAGGAGCCCTTTTTATTTAAGATCATTAAAAATGTGCTGTTAAAAATGTAATTGATTTTATATATAAAACAAAATATATGAACCAATACATTTTTAATAATTTACTACCATTGTGTGAATAAAATGTAATCATGTAATCCATAAAAAAGTAACTGTATTCTGATTATGAACATTATAAAAAATGATAATTACAAATACTTAATTTTTGGAATTTGATGATGTAATCTAGATCACATCTAATCATTTACTACCCAGAAGCTTGTTTCCACCACAGAATTAAAAAAAGAGAAAAAAAAGAAGGGCATTACACTCTCACAATTTGGATTTTTTCCCCACAATTGAGAGATTAAAAAAAAAAAAAAAAAATCAGAATTGTGAAATAATACTGCAAGACACAATACATTTCCAATTTCCACAAGAAAATTCCAACTTCTGCAATTCTGTGAAAAGTCTGAATTGTGAGAAAAAAACTTGCAATTGTGAGAAAAAAAGGCAGATTTGTGAGATATGAACTCAGTATTTAAGATACATAAATTCTCAATTCTGAGAAGAAATGTCCGAATTATGAGATAAAAACTCGCAATTGCGAGATAAGTCTGAACTGTGCAATAAAAACTTGCAATTGCGAGAAAAATCTGATTTTGAGATACAAACTCAGTATTTCAAGATACATAAATTCCCAATTCTGAAGAAATGTCAGAATCATGAGATAAAAACTCGCAAATGTGAGAAAAAAGGCAGATTTATGAGATGTTAACTCAGTAAAGTGAGATATACAAATTCCCAATTTTATAAAAATTCTGAATTGAGATAAAAACTTGAAAACATAGCACTGAACTAAGAGATAAAAACTTTATCTTTTATGGTCAGCAATTGCGAAACAAAAAGCCTGAATATATCAAAATTCCAAGTCAATTTAAAATATTCAGCTCTTTTTTTTTTTATTTAAATAACCTACATGTTTGTGTGGAAATTAATAAAACAGATGAAATTGAAGTCACATTTAAAAGGCATTTTAATACAAATAAATACAAAGTTAAATTATAAATATATCCTTTATCTGTTAATCAGTACAAAAAAAATAAAATAAAACAGGACAAGAAAAACAAAACAAAAGGCCCTAATTATTAGTTTAGTAACAGGACATGTTCCGTCTGTTTTTATTTGGCGCTCTGCTCAGCCCCGCCCCCCTGTCTCCGGTACAGCAGCAGCACCAGCTCCCGTAGCTCCTCCCTCTTCCTGCGCACCTGATTCCTCGGAAACCAATGCTCCAGTCGCAGCGGGAGATCAAAGTGCACCACTGGATTCTGAGCGGAGAAACCACAAAGAAGCGCTGAGTGGAAGTTTAACGAATCAAGGACAAATCTACAACTACGTAAAACTACCGTTTAGACTGAAAATACCAACACTATAATTACACAACATTACAAAGATTGCATACTATTTCATTTGCATATATGCATATGTGAAAAAAAATGAAAAGCACTGTTGACTGTTGAAAGTCGAAGTAAAAAAAAAGTAAAAAAAAATGAAATGCACTTAGTCCTGCATGTCTGCATGAGACCCAGACTGCGATAAATAGTAGCAGAAAAATAAAAAAGCAAATTAAGTTAAATTACGTTCACTAAACAAATGAAGTTTAAAGAGCTTTATTTTTCTATTTCTTTTTTTCTTTTTAAATAATATTGCACTTTTTAACACCGTCTGAAAGACTTTCTTGACTGTTGTCATTTTATAGGACTACTGTTCTCATGTGAGACTTGATTCTTCCTCAGTTATTTTTCTTTATTATTTTAAAAAGTATATTTTTTGTTGTGAATGTCCCAGATGGGGTAGAGGATGTGCACATTTCAGATAAATGTTTGTTATATGCTTTGGATGCATTTGTGAGTTCCGGTGTTTAGTTTCTGAATGAATCCGCATTTTGAACGAATCATGTGAACAAATGATTCAAAGTCCCATTCATAAAGAGAGCCATTTACTTAATTCCTGAATGAATCAGCCGTTTGAACGAATCGAATGAAGACATTTACCGCCACATGCTGACAGATTTAGTTTCTAATTTAGAGTATTATTTCATGAAAAAAAAAAATATATATAAATGAAAGGGATAGGCCCCAAAACATAAAATTCTGTCATCTTTTACTCACCCTCATGTCATTTCAAACCTTTCTTTTGTGGAACATAAAGGAAGGTATTTTGAAGACTAGTAACAAAGCTGTTTTGGTTACCAATTACTTTCATTGTATGAACAAAAAATACTGAGATGTTTCTCAAATTCTTTAATCTTCAAATTCTTATGATCTTCTTTTATATTCCATAGTTTATGTTAGGCCGTTGTAGCTTAAATGCTAATGTATAATAAATTTTATGTTGAATCAAATACATTTTTTCTTTCTAAAGCTACTATTTGTAATGTCTACTTGATACTTTCTCATTTAACACAAAAATAGCTTTAAATAATCTTTTGTGGGTATTTTCACAGTCAAATTGATTTTGCGATTAATTGGATTAATTAATTGACACATCATGTAATTAATTAGATTAAAAATCTTAAATCGACTGACAGCCCTAATATATATATATTGATATGCTATCAAATATGTGACCCTGGACCACAAAACCAGTCTTAAGTCGCTGGGATATATTTATAGCAATAGCCAAAAATACACTGTATGGGTAAAAATTATAGATTTTTCTTTCATGCCAAAAATCACTAGGATATTAAGTAAAGATCATGTTCCATGAAGATATTTTATATATTTCCTACCGTAAACATATCAAAACTTTTACATTTTTGATTAGTAATATGCATTGCTAAGAACTTCATTTGGACAACTTTAAAGGCGATTTTCTCAGTATTTAGATTTTTTGCACCCTCAGATTCCAGATTTTCAAATAGTTGCATCTCGGCCAAATATTGTCCGATCCTAACAAACCATACATCAATGGAAAGATTATTCAATTTCGAAAAATTGACACTAATGACTGGTTTTGTGGTCCAGGGTCACATATATTAAATATAAATGTAATATATATTTCATACAGTACACACAGATATGGAGAGAGAGAAATTAAACAAAATATAATTGTTTAAATTAATTTATGATATACATTAAAGAAATTGATGAATATAATAAATTCTTTACATTTTTAATTTTAATTTTTTTAAATAATATATTTTAATATATATATAGGATTGGTTTTCTCTAGCCTGTTATCAAAAATCTTTTTTTGGGGTTATTTTTCAGTTAATGTTGTATAAAATATCATTATATATAATACTGTTAATATAATCCAACATTCAATAAATTCATATAAATATTTAATATATATGTGTAAAATATTAAATATATAATATATTTGAATATTTATTTAATATATATAAAAAAATATAAAACAATTTCAATTATATTCTTTTGTTTGTCCCAAAACCTCCATACCAGCTGACTTCATACTTGAAAGTATGTAGTTGACCATTTCTAGTTGTACTTTAATACAAACCAGGATTCGCTGCAATACAAACAGGTGTAACTCGAGTTCCTGAGATCCCAATCTATTACTGAAATTACTGAAAATCCCACTGAACGGCAGACCACGAAATGTCAGCTAACTTGGATGACTAACGTTTCTGACATTTACCACTGAGGAAACCAAAAATCTCTGACCTGGAACAAAATGCACCATTAAGAGGTATCAGGACAAAGCCAGAATTCTGCTCTAAACCCAGTCTGTAGTACCTGCAGAAAGCTCTCGACATACTGCAGCAGGTACAGGCCACAGTCGCTACTGTTGTCCTGCAGCGGGACCCTGCACAGACTCCCGCTTATGCTTTCACGGGTAAAAGCTCGAGCGCTTCCTTTCCGAACCTCCCATTCCACCTGCAGATACCTGCGGGATGAGGTGACATTTCAGGAATGTTCTCAGAGTTCAGCATGAAGCCACATTTAGTTCTCTGATATGATCGAACGCAATAAAACATCAATCCAAATAACAGGATTGCGTGAATGACTCACTCGCGTAACAGCGTGTAGATCCGCTGGTAGTATGACAGCTTCAGAGAGTTCATGACCAGAATACAGGGCCTGAGGGCGAACCAGGGAAAGAGACTGATTACTGGATCAGAAACCAATCACTCATATACAGAGCTGTGAAAAAGTATTTGCCCCCATGATATTCTCTATGGAGGTTGCACATTTGTAATACTGATGTTGTTGGTTTTAAGATGAAGATGAAGAGATTGAATATTGGTACCTCCTGCAGACGGTCTCTCTTGTGCAGCTGTGTACTGTGCAATCCTAAAAACACACAAGAGCCATCAGACTCCTTCATGACATATTATTGTACATAAAAACTCAAAACATGCACGGACGTTTAAAATGAATACTAACGATACCTGATGATAATCACTGATATTAGTATTTAAACTGTGTGTGTAGGGAGATTACCGGTAGGTTGTGAGGTCTTGGCTCACTGGGTTTCAATCTGTTTCCTTTTGGTTGCTGTGAACTGTCTAGAAATACAGAAAAGAAACATTCTCAAATAACTTTTTTATTTTATTATTTATTTTTTTTTACATTATTTATCCTTTTTGGTTTTCTTTTTAAAAATTGGCGTTCCTTTACAATAAAGACGAAACAACTGTTCTTTGGAGAGACAACTATTAGATGCGATTCAAAAATATTATATAACAAATTAAATTTGGCATAAAAAAATATAATAATTTCCAATAACAATTAATTAGAAAAAATGGCAGTCTAATATTGTGTAATTTTTATAGAATTCAATGTAAACGATTTTTGTAAACATTAAAACATTCTCCATATTTTACATGGAACCCCTGCACGGTTTTCCTTAAAATTGTGACCTAAGAACATCTGAAAAAAACCCATAAATAAATAAATATATATAATGTAATATAATATAATATAATACACACACATATATATTATGTATTATATATATACACACATACAGTCATGGCCAAAAATATCGGCACCCTTGGTAAATATGATCAAAGGCGGCTGTGAAAATTTATCTGCATTGTTAATCCTTTTGAACTTTTATTTAAAAAAAAAAAAAATAATAAATAAATAAATAAAATAAAAAATAAAAATCACAAAAATCTAACCTTTCACTGGATAATAAGAATTCAAAATGGGGGGGGGGATCATTATGAAATAAATGCTTTTCTCAAATACACGTTGGACACAATTATTGGCACCCCTAGAAATTCTTATGAATAAAATATTTCTGAAATATATTCCCATTCATATTCACAATTTTGAGCACCCCAGGGTGATTATGAACGTGAAATTATCCAGCCATGGCTTCCTGTTTCACCTAAATAAATAGGAGGGAAAACAAAGCCCAAATTCCCTTAATCATCCATCACAATGAGAAAAACCAAAGCATATATTTCGGTAACACTTTACAATAAGGTGTCATTTGTTAACATTAGTTAATGTATTAACTAACATGAACAAACAATGAACAATGCATTTATTACTCTATTTATTAATCTTTGTTAATGTTAGTTAATGAAAATACAGTTGTTCATTGTTTATTCATGTTAGTTCACAGTGCATTAACTAATGTTAACAAACACAACTTGTGATTTTAATAATGCATTAGTAAATGCTGAAATGAACATTAACTAAGATTAATAAATGCTGTAGAAGTTTTGTTCCTTCTTAGTTCATGTTTACTAATGTTGTTAACTAATGAACCTTATTGTAAAGTGTTACCTATATTTCTGATGTGCAGCAAAAGATAATTGAGCTTCACAAAGTAGTGAAGTGGCTTTAAGGAAAGAGCTAGATCAGTGAAAATTCCCATTTCCACCATCAGGGCAATAATTAAGAATTTCCAATCAACATAAAATGTTATGAAACTGCCTGGAAGAGGATGTGTGTCTATATCGTCCCAATGCACGGTGAGAAGGAGAGTTTGAGTGGCTAAAGACTCTCCAAGGACCACAGCTGGAGAACTGCAGAAAATAGTTGAGTCTCGGGGCCAGAAAACCTTAAAAAAAAAATTGTCAAACAGCACCTACATCACCACATGCTGTTTGGGAGGATTTCAAGAAAAATTCTCATCGCTCATCCAAAAACAAACTCCAGCATATTCAGTTATCAGACACGACTGGAACGTCAAATGGGATTGCAATGAACTGTCGTGGGCCTATATTTCTGCTGGAGGTCCTGGACATCTTGTTTAGACACACGGCATCATGGATTCTATCAAATACCAACAGATAAAAAAAATCAATAAGTGACTGACTCTGTTAGAAATCTTACAATGGGTCATGTTTGGATCTTCCAACAGTACAATAATCCAAACACAAACCTCAAAAACAACACAAAAATGGGTCACTGAGCACAAAACCAAGCTTCTGCTGGCCATTCCAGTCCTCTGACCTGAACCCTGTAGAAAATGAGTGAACTGAAGAGAAGAAGCACCAACATGGAGCTGTGAATCTAAAGGGTCTGGAGTGATTCTGGATGAAGGAATGGTCTCTGATCTCTTGTCAGGTGTTCTCTAACCTCATCAGGCATTATAGGAGAAAATTTAGAGCTGTTAAACTGGCAAATGGAGGTTTCAAAAAGTATTGAATAAAAGGGTGCCGTTAATTGCGGCCAATGTGTATTAGAGAAAAACATTTATTTCATAATGATATTTCTCCCCCATTTTAAATTCTTATTATCCAATGAAAGGTTAGATTTTTGTGAACTTTTTAAATAAAAGATAAAAAGGATTAACAATGCAGATTAATTTTCACAGTATATAAAATACACACACACATATACACATATACTGTATACATATACACACATATATGCATACATACACACATATATATTAGTGCTGGGCAACGATTAATCTAGATTAATCTCATCCAAAATAAAAGTTTTTCTGTACATAATATATGTGTGTGTATTGTGTATATTTATTATGTATATATGAATACACACCCATGTATGTACATATTTAAGAAAAATGTGTTATGTTTATATATTAAACATTTATATATCATATAAATTATATTAATATAAATATATACATGTAAATATTTTCAAAATATATACTGTATGTGTGTGTCTTTATATACACATAATAAATATTCAAAGTACACACAGATATATTATATAAACAAAAACTTTTATTTTGGATGAGATTAATCTAGATTAATCGTTGCCCAGCACTAATATATATATATATATATATATATATATATATATATATATATATAAATGAATTATTAAAAATAAAATAACACTTTATAAATAAAATAAAAATTGTGAGATTTATAAACTAAAACACTTTAAAAATAAAATAAAATTTGTGTATTTATATGCAGTGTTATTTTAGAATCACTGATATACTATTATAGTTTTTGTAAATATTTTTTATTTTTATTTTCTGTTTACACTTTAATTTTAAAGTTTTAGTAATTTTTACCCAATTTATTTTTTCAATATGTCTATTTCAAGTTAAACTAAACAAATCAGAAATTTTGCTTTGACAACTAGCTGAAATGTTTATATATATTTAATTATAATTCATGTTTATTTCATTTCAAGTAACACAAATGTTTTGTTATGGTTTTAGTTTACTATAATAACTCTGTTGATGTGCGTATGCTACCTCTTTGACAATCCCCTGCAGAGCTCGCTTTAGCTGTCTGACTCTTATCCTGGGACACAGGGCCTTTGTTCCTCCATGGGACACACTCAGGCCGTTCCAGACCGGGAAAACAGATCACCACGAGGTACCAGTGAGCCCTGGACCGAGAGCAAACAGATCAGGAAACAAAGCAGGAGAGGAAGTGGAAGTCAGTGATCTGTGATAAAGCCTTGTTTCCATTGCAGAAAACACCCTGTAGCAGCAGGACAGGATGATACTGCTAAATAGCAACTTTCTGAACATAATAAATATGCTTTTTCTCCGAAAAGGCTAAAGAATGATATTTATTTAAATCTAATTTATTTCAAAGATTAAATAAGGATGTTTTCTTCAGACTCTTCCACAAACATTTCCAAGTGATGATACAAAATAGCCAAACAAATTCATTAGAATGTAACTGATTCATGGAAACTTACCAACTTAACTAAAGACTGCGGATCTAATTTAATAATACACTTACACTGGCCAAATAAAAGTGCACTAATACAAATGTTGCTTAAAATCATAATCACCAGCAACATCATCGTAAAAATACTTTATCACCAAATCCTAGCACAAGATCTGCTAATCCCTGAACTGGGACGATGGACATTCCCAAGTTTGTGACTCATCTGTGCTATGTCGTACTGTGCGCAAGAGTGTGCATGTCCAAGTACAGTGTGTGTCCTGCGTGGCAATTTGCTTTTATGGGAACATGGAGTACCACACCGGAATTGCCTGTTCTCTCGCAGTTTGGCAATACAGACTTGTTGCTGTGATTTATCCTCTTGTTCATAAAGCTCAATC
The DNA here is from genome assembly GCF_012432095.1 of Onychostoma macrolepis. Taxonomy (NCBI): domain Eukaryota; kingdom Metazoa; phylum Chordata; class Actinopteri; order Cypriniformes; family Cyprinidae; genus Onychostoma; species Onychostoma macrolepis. The sequence continues at coordinate 25,930,073 of NC_081176.1, read as the reverse complement.
CAACATGCTCTGTTGTCCTCATATATCAAACATCTTCACAGGCCTTCAACATGCATCCTGGCTTTTTAACAAAAGAACATCCTGTAAAGTGTGTTTGAGATGTTGTAACGAGGCTTTTCGAAGCCCTCTGACGTCAAAAGTGCACATTTGGTCTCATTTTCATTGTTGAAAGCTTGATCTGTTCCAAATGGTGATGCTCCTGAAATACTGATTATAAATAAACAAACTAGCATTCAAACAATTTTTTTGAAAGAAATTAATACTTTGATTCAGCAAGGATGCATTAAATTGATCAATGTTACACAATATGTGATCCTGGACCACAAAACCAGTCTTAAGTCACTGGGGTATTTTTGTAGCAATAGCCAAAAATACATTGTATGGGTCAAAATTATCAATTTTTCTTTTATGCCAAAAATCATTAGGATATTAAGTAAAGATCATGTTCCATGAAGATATTTTGTAAATTTCTTACTGTAAATGTATAAAAACTTCATTTTTGATTAGTAATATGCGTTGCTAAGAACTTCATTTGGACAACCTTTAAAGGCGATTTTCTCAATATTTTGATTTTTTTTGCACCCTCAGATTCCAGATTTTCAAATAATTTTCAAACCATACATCAATGGAAAGCCTATTTATTCAGCTTTCAGATGATGTATAAATCTGAATTTCGAAAAAATTGACACTTAAGGTTTTGTGGTCCAGGGTCACATATTTGTTCCATATAAATGCTGTTTAATGCTTTGAATATATGAAGGAATCCTAAATGTCTCAACAGAAATATTAAGCAGAACAGAACTGTTTTTGATATTGATAATACTGAGAAATCAGCATATTAGAATGATTTCTGAAGGATCATGTGACACTGAAGACTGGAGTAATGATGCTGAAAATTCACCTTTGCATCACAGAAATAAATGACGTTTTAAAATATATTCAGACAGAAAACAGGTATTTTAAATTGTAATATTATATCACAATATTTCTGTTTTTACTGTATTTTTAATTCAATAGATGCAGCCTTGGTGAGACTTTAAACAATCTTACCAAGTGTGTACTTCATTCCATATTATAAAAAAATATATATAATAATAATTAAATTATAAATAGTAATAAAATAATTAAAAGTTAATAATAATTAAAAATCATATTTTATCCAATCATTAGTGTCTATCTGAATTATGCATGTGTTTGTTTTAAATTTAAATTCCCCACTTACTCCTGATTTACAGGTATAAAAAGGTAGTCTTTGCTAAAGATGTCCACGTGACGGGTCCACGTTCTCACTCTTTGATGTCGTCTGTATGGGGCTCTGAAGAAAAACACCACACACTCATTCACATCAGCAAGAAACATACAAATTAGCAAACACTTAGAGTTACATTAAAGGAATAATTCACCCAAAAATCACCCACTCTCTCGTGAACATGAGTTTTTATGATGGATGGATGCACTTTTGTGGGCTTCAAAATATTGACCCCCATTCACTGCCATTATAAAGCTTGGAAGAGCCAGGATATTTTTTTATATAACTCCAATTGTATTTGTCTGAAAGAAGAAAGTCATATACATCTAGGATAGCTTAAGGGTGAATAAATTATGGGGAATTTTTCAGTTTTGGGTGAACTATTCCTTTAACTTGCATTTTTGGGTGTACTGTCTCTTTAAATACTGTATAAACACACTATAAAAGGTGATTTCTTACGTGGTGCCACTGTCTTCAGGGCAGCTAGTGTTTTTCCGAGTTAGTTGCTTGTAGAAGAAGCTGCTGAAGATGTGAGATCTTTCGGCCACATCTTTGTCGGCTCTTTCCAACAGAAGGTACCTGAAGGGAGTATTTAATATTAGGGAAAATATCAGATCTAATTTTACAAGCTGAAACCCTCATAAGTACCGTCAGACTCACTTGAGGTAGAAGTCGATGATGACGTCGTTGAGAAACTCGCCATCCTTGAGGCACTCCAGGTCCTCGGTTGTCACGGTAATGCCGCCCTTGGAGGGGGGAGGTGGGTACTGGATCAGCCTGGTGGAAAAAGTTCAAACAAGCTCCTCATAGAAAATGTAACTTCAGCTTCCAAAAATACAATCCTCTGCGCTAATCATGACATATCAATATTGACTTACAAATTAAATCTAAATTTCACTGCCTTTATGGAAACTTCAACAACTTGATGGAAAGTTAGTGGTATGGAAACCTCTCAGAAGGGCCAGGGAACGTCAACGTTTGGGTTCCAACTACTGAGCTTATGGCTTAATCATTGCCTTCAAAGAAGAAATTAAAGGTGAAGTGTGTCATTTCTGCACCTCTAGTGGCACCAAACTGAATTGCAAAAATAATGGCAAGTATAAAAACAAGTTTTCTGTCTTCAATGGTGCAAAAGACATAGCATATATATGAATACGTATAAAAAAATGTCTTTGAAACACAAAAAAGTTATTTGAACTGTATTATCTGTTATTTGACTGATTTAAATCCTTAAGTTTATTATATAAGGGCATTAAGTGGTCCACAAAAATGTCAGAAAAAAGGTAATATTTTTAGAATTTTACATAATTACGGTTGCATTCCACCTTCTAAAGACTGGTTTTGTTGTTTTATTTGTTATATCTATAATATTTCTTTTGACTTTAGTGCACTTTTTAGTTCTGTAAAGAAAAGAATAGAGTGATGGTGGGATGACATTTTTGTAGAGCATTTTAGCACTTCTGATTCCATCATCCTGAAATTAATGTTTTTCTGAATGGGTAAGACCTTTGTTCATCTTCAGAACACACATATATATACACATGCATACACATTCTACTGGTGAAACATTTTTATTATATACGTGATATATAAATATACGTGAATAAGTGTAGGACTAAATCTGGTAAAATGTTACACATTGCTCTTTGTAGTGTTCTAAAATGCATTAATGAAAAAACAAGCAAATGTGTTTATATATAAATATATACTATAAAATTAAAATACATTTCTTTTAAATGTATAGCACAGTTAATGAAGGCAGCAACATATGATAGATAGGACAGAACAAGAAAGACTATTAATAATCTTTCATTGCGCAGAAAAGTATTATAATATGAAAGGCTCCAATACAGAGCAGCACAAAGCGCTTACGCACATCCCGTGCGCAGAATGATGCACTTGAAACAACACTGAGATGGCGCGCAGGCTGCGCAGCCCTCTGATTCCACATAGAAAAGTTCAAAGAACAAAGGGAAGAGATATTGATGCGTAGTGTATTAAATCTGTGCGATACTTTCTTGAGCCTTTTCTTTTAACAGTTTTAAACCTCAGTTTCTGTGCACTCTTGAAGAGAGTTTCATCGTTTTGACTGTAGTAACAGAACGTGACACGCAGTTTGAATGCTGAATGGAGGATGATTTTACCGTATTTTTTTTACCGTATCGGAGCCGATACCGATCCTGAGTATCAGATCGATGCATCCCTAGTTTTAGACAGTATATTGCCTGTTTTTGCTCAATTTCGACTATAAAAATAATTCCAAACACTATTTTGCATCTCTGAGCAACATGACGGTTTCGTTCCCGATTTAAATGATTTGTTCAATTGCAATGACTCACTTATTAACAGTGACTTGCTGCCACCTGCTGGCGGTTTTAATTTGAATGAATGAATGAATGAGGCATTTTATTTAATTTCACATTTAAAGTATGTTTTAATTATTATTATTTTTATTTTTATTAATTTCAAACATCAGTTGTCAACGTTTAAGGTTTAAAATATGAAAACGTTATTTATGCATTTGTAACTGCAGGTTAAAGGTGCTGTATGTAGGATTTTGACTCTACTAAAGCATAAAAATACCATAATATGTTTGCAGATATTTAAGAAACATGCTAAATTAACATACTTGTTTATCTGAAAAACAATGCTACAGTCAGTTATTCTTCTTTGAAAATGTGCATTCCGGCCCGGAATGTCTGTGTTTGTTATGGTTTGTGAAACCTGCCCACTGCCAGTTTACCCAATTGAATTTCGGCACCGCGGGTTGCCAGTTGGTGGAAAACACAGCGTATTTAATTGTATTCAGCCTCATGTGCGCTCGTTCCTGTTGGTGTCGTTAATCTGGCAACCTGCGTGTGCGTCAAGTCTGAGGAGGAGGGGCCGGGTGAAAAAAACGTCTCCAATATTTTGAATTTGAACTGCAATACCTATTTCAACCACTCGGTGTCAATCCTACATACAGCACCTTTAAAGCATCACATGTCTCTCTGAGCTGCAATAAACAGTGTGTGAAAGCATCTAAATGCCATTCCGATGCAGCTTCTGTGTTTCCTCTGCACTGGAAAGATGAATTGTCTCAATACTGACTTAATTTGCTTGGTAACAGCCCAAATGTCTTACTGACTTATTAAAGACTCAAAAGGTGATTTTTAGAAGAAAATAAATAAATAATGGCTTTATAAAAGGTAAAATATGCCCATAAAAAGGTAAAAATCAATTTAAACTTATTGGAAAAGATTAATAGGCTACATCAGCTGGAATACTTCAAACCAGAGCTATTTCTATTTTATATGCTGCTAAGACGATGGGTCAAGCATAGCTCCATCATTGTTCAAAGTAAAATTTAGCATTAATAAATTTAAAAAATAAAAATAAAAATAAACAATTGCCAAAGAAATTGCAGAAAGAAATGCCAGAGAACTAAACCTTGAACAGGTCATGCTGAAGTGATTTACTCGCTTGTATTTAGGCTTCAAAAATTCATAAAAGTTGTGTTATTTTGTGAAGATTATCATGATGAACGCAACATGTAAGAATCATAAACTTTTGTCAGTCACACTGCTTATTTTCTGCAATAATACAAAGGCCAATGGAAAAATCCAACTGGGTTTTTGTTGAAGGAAGCAGCGTGATGTCAACTACTGGGTTGGACTACAAAAATAAGTCATCACTGCAGCACTCTCTCTCACATTTTTATAATTTTTAAACATTTTCAATGAACCTGAATGCATGAAAATATATAGCTCCCTATTTACCATATTTCAGGTGTCATCATATTTGGGGCCACTTGGCATGAAACATCAAATCCAGTACCTGCGTGGTGAGCTCTGTTGCCGGCTGTGGCTCCGGAGGGGTCTTCTGACTGTTGGCTCTCTCAGCCAGCTGCTGGTCCCACTTGTGTTCTCCTGCTGGGGAAAAGTGAATCAGGTCAGATCGGAATCGAAACAGCTGGAGATACTCCAACTCCCTGTGGTTGGACTATCCGAACATATTGACCTTCTCATTGGCTAGGAGAAGGTCAACAGCTTTGGATACTCGGATGGTTTTCATTCAAGCGTACAAATTACATTTGATTTTGTTCAAAATAGGATTGTAAATATAGGTTGGGAAAAATGTAAAGAGAGCAAACATGATGGACTCAAAGTGCCAGTAGACTTGAGGGCGATATGGGTTCAGAAGGAAAATGAAAAGTGAGAAGAGCGACGCCATGTGCTGCCTGTTTAGGGCGACTAACCGGGCTCCATCGCTGTTGAGCGCTGAGCCAGCTCGTAAAACGCAAGAAAAGAAAGAAAGGAGAACGCGTCTGAGGTGGCCTACTTCCATTGCTGCCAGCTGGCACCATTGAAACCGAAAAAGAAAGAAACGTGTCACGCCCCAAGAGTCCTGACGCCCACACGCAGATGTTGCCCCAAAAAAGACCCACAAACGTACTAAAGTTGTAGGACCCCCAAAATGCAGCAGCTATGAACCCCCGCCCACGTCATAAAGCCTCTGGAGAGAGTGACACAACGGCCACTTCCACAGAACCCGAGAGAGAGGGAACCGCTCAGCTACTATCCGTAAAGGCAGCCAAGTTTCCTTCTCTGTCCCATATCTACACACCAGCACAGCCTCCATGGACCATGGCTAACCTCACTCCTGCTCTTATATTGGGCCGTATAATTCCACTGGTGCCTCTATCACGCCTGCACTCAAATTCCTGCCAATATCTGGCCAACCCATTGAACACTGAAAGAGGAAGCGATGGAGAGGGGCAAATGAATGGCTGGATGTATAGAAGGACAAATGAATGTCCAGATAGACAAAGGAATGACGGTTGGACAGATGAATGGACAGATAGACAAAGGAATGAAGGAAAGATGGATGGATAAAGAAATTAAGGATGGATGGATGGACGGACAAAGGAATAAACAATATATGGATGAATGACTGAATGAATGAATGAATGATTTAATGGACAAAATAGATTAAAGATTTAAGAAAAAAAATAGATGAAAGAAAGTGAAGGATGGACAGAAAAAAGGAACAGATGGATGGAATGATGGATAAACAAAAAGACAGAAATTGGATGGATGGAAGAATTAATGATGGATGGATGGATGGATGGGTAGATGGATGATAAGAGAGACTGAAGAATGAATGAAAGGATGAAAAAATGAAGGATGTACTGAAGGACAGATGAATGGAGAGACAAAGGAATGGATGGAAGGACTGACAAAGAGAAAAGAATAGGTGGATGGACAGACAAAGAGATGGAAAGATGGAATAACGGACAAAGGAATAGGTAGATGGACAATGAAATCAATGTACGAATGGACAAAGAATGGATGGAAAAAAAACTGGATGGATGGACAAAGGAATGATCGATGTATGGATGAATGACTGAACGAATCAAAGGACAAAATAATGAATTAAAGATTAAAGAAACTAAAAAAAATATGATAGGATTAAAGAAACTGAAGGATGGACAGAAAAAAGGAGTAGATGGATGGACTGATGGATAAACAAAAAGATAGACAAATAAATTGGATAGATGGAAGAATTAATGAAAGAATGATAGGATGAAACTGACGAATGAATGAAAGGATGAAAGGAATGAAGGATGTACTGAAGGACAGGACTGAATGGCCATACCAAGGAATGGATGGAAGAACAAACAGATGAGGTGGATTTATGGACAAAAGAATGAATGGATGGACAGACAAATAGATGGAGTAAGAGAAATTGATGGAAATAGATGGAAAGATGGAAGGACAGATAAATGAATAGGTAGGTAGACAATGCAATCAATGGACAGACGGACAAAAATTGATGGATGGAAGGAAGGAAGGATGAATGAATGAATGCCTGGATGGATGGACAAAAGAACAGATGATGGACAAAAGAATGAAAGTAGATGAAAGAAGGGTTAAGTTCACCCAAAAATGAAAATTTTGTCATTAATTACTCACCCTCATGTCGTTTCAAATCCGTAAGACCTTCGTTCATCTTCGGAACACAAATTAAGATATTTTTGATGGAATCTGAGAGCTCTCGGACCCTCCCATAGACATCAATACAACTGAAATGTTCCCAAGTCCAGCAACATAGCAAAGAGATCGGTAAAATAATCCATGTGACATCAGGGGTTCAACTGTAATTTTACGAAGCTACGAGAAGACTTTTTGTGCGCAAAAGTAAAAAATAAATAAATAACGACTTTATTCAACAATTCGTCTCCTCCGTGTCACCCTAGCGCCATTTTGGAGAGTATCCACTGGATGTAAACAGTGTATACTGTTCTGTGTCAGCTGCGTCACGCCAGATATGTTTCCTACGTTGTTGTGATTTGATCGGAACGAAAACAACATATCCGTGTGATGCAGCTGACAGAACAGCATACATTGTTTACGTTCAGTGGATACTCTCCAAAATGGCACCAGGGTGACACGGAGGAGACGAATTCTTGAATAAAATCTTTTTTTTTTTTTCTTTTGCGCACAAAAAGTATTCTCGTAGCTTCGTAAAATTACGGTTGAACCAGTGATGTCACATAGATTATTTTACCGATCTCCTTGCTACGTTTCTGGACTTGGGAACATTTCAGTTGTATTGCTGTCTATGGGAGAGTCAGACAGCTCTCAGATTCCATCAAAAATATCTTAATTTGTGTTCCAAAGATGAATGAAGGTCTTATGGGTTTGAAACATATGGGTTTGAAATTACATTAGGGTGAGTAATTAATGACATAATTTTCATTTTTGGGTGAACTAACCCTTTAATGGTGTGTTCCTACTAAACACAAAGCAAATATTTGCATCACGTCACTTGCTCTAGATTACCCGTGGGATGTTACTCGTGCAAATAAAAAGAGGCGCACACAACTCTGTGAATTTCACCGTCATTCTCCAGGAACTGCGCTTGGATGACAGCCGCCTGCGAATTTTCATGCAAATTTTCTGCTCGAGTTGAAATTTTTCAACTTGTGCGGAAGACGTGATTGAGGCGAATATAGTGTATAATTTGCGTTGCCCAGCGCGAATTCGCCTCTACTCTATTCACATCTTTGCATTGACCTTGAATGTAATCCACTCGCGCAAATAATTACATTTGCCTTTTGTGTGAACACACCATATGAATAGATTAAATAATGAAAGAACCTGAAGGATGGATGGACAGTAAAATAAATAGATGGAAGGACAGGCAGAGAAATGCATAGATGGATGGATGTACAACCCGAATTCCGGAAATGTTGGGACGGTTTTTAAATTTGAATAAAATGAAAACAAAAACACTTTCAAATCACATAAACCAATATTTTATTCACAATAGAACATAGAGAACATAAATGTTTAAACTGAGAAATTGTACACTTTTTTGCCACTAAATGAGCTCATTTAAAATTTTACAGGTCTTCAAAAAGTTGGCACAGGGGCAACAAAGGGCTGCAAAAGCAAGCAATTTTGAAAAGATTCAGCTGGGAGAACATCTAGCAACTAATTAAGTTAATTGACATCAGGTCTAGCTATAAAAGGGATGTCTTAGAGAGGCAGAGTCTCTCAGAAGTAAAGATGGGCAGAGGCTCTCCAATCTGTGAAAGTGTGCATAAAAAGATTGTGGAATACTGCAAAAACAACGTTCCTCAACGTCAAATTGCAAAGGCTTTGCAAATCTCATCATCTACAGTGCATAACATCATCAAAAGATTCAGAGAAACTGGAGAAATCTCTGTGCGTAAGGGACAAGGCCGAAGACCTTTGTTGGATGTCCGTGGTCTTCGGGCCCTCAGCCGACACTGCATCACTCATCGGCATGATTCTGTCATTGACATTACTAAATGGGCCCGGGAATACTTCCAGAAACCACTGTCGGTAAACACAATCCGCTGTGCCATCTGCAGATGCCTACTAAAGCTCTATCATGCAAAAAGGAAGCCATATGTGAACATGGTCCAGAAGTGCCGTCGTGTCCTGTGGGCCAAGGCTCATTTAAAATGGACTGTTTCAAAGTGGAAAAATGTTCTATGGTCAGACGAGTCCAAATTTGACATTCTTGTTGGAAATCACGGACACCGTGTCCTCCGGGCTAAAGAGGAGTGAGACCTTCCAGCGTGTTATCAGCATTCAGTTCAAAAGCTAGCATCTCTGATGGTATGGGGGTGCATAAGTGCATACAGTATGGGCAGCTTGCATGTTTTGGAAGGCACTATGAATGCAGAAAGGTATATAAAGGTTTTAGAGCAACATATGCTCCCCTCCAGAGGACATGCATTTCAGCAGGACAATGCAAAACCACATATTGCAGCTATTACAACAGCAAGACTTCGTAGTAGAAGAGTCCGGGTGCTGAATTGGCCTTCCTGCAGTCCAGATCTTTCAGCTATAGAGAACACTTGGTGCATCATCAAACGAAAAATACGTCAAAGACGACCACGAACTCTTCAGCAGCTAGAGAGCAAGAATGGGACCAAATTCCAACACCAAAACTCCAGAAACTCATAACCTCAATGCCCAGACGCAGGGTTTACCATATGTTGATTTATTTGTGGTGGGCCACCACAATATCCACATCAACCGCCACAAATACCTACCGCCCCCTGCCATCAGCTCCCGCGTCTCACACACACGAGCGCCATTTGCACAATATTTAGCAACTTTCAGACCCTTTTAGCGGCTTTTTTCCATAAAAGGTACACACTGACAAACCTAGCGACTTTTTTGAAAAAAAAATGTAGCTTTCATTCAGTTGGAAGATGTTGCCAGTACTGCCCCGCGAGTGCGAGGTCTGACTCTCCCGGCGCAGTGTCGCTTCTCTTGGCGTCTGTTCTGTGCAGCGAGCGGCAGAGGAGCAGCGCATTCAGTTGGCTGTACCGCAGCAGACTTGTCAGTAAATGAGTACAAAACAGCATTTCCAAGCACCTGTCGCTTACTGACTGTTTGGACTGTTAAATTTGAACGTAATTCGTCTGTTAAAATACTCAGTTTGTTACTCAGACGTAGGCAGAGGCGGACAGTAACTAAGTACATTTACTTGAGTATTGTACTTAAGTACACTTTTTGAGTACCTGTACTTTACTTGAGTATTATTTTTTCTGGAAACTTATGACTTTAACTTCACTACATTTGAAAGACAAATATTGTATTTTTCACTCCACTACATTTCTATCAAGGTCCTCGAAGTAGAAAATCATTACTAAGTAGCAGCTCTGAAAGTCAGTGGGTGTTTTTTTTCTTCTCCAAAACTTGACTTTCTTTTTATCAGCAATCACTCTTGTAGGGCTACATGAAGTGATTTCCCAGCATTTTTTTGAACACTGACCAGATGCAAATGTGATATTCATTTACAACAATTCAATAATAAAAAAGTTAATAATGTGGTATATTTTAGACACAATATTGTCTGATTTTGCTAAATTGTGTACGTGTAAATATTACCTATAAAGCCACAGAAGAACTGTTGTGTGTCTCCTAATAAAACACAGGTGTTGGACTTGAAGCAGCACTGCAGACCGTTCTGTGTGTGACATCAAAGTACCGTGAGAGAGATTATTTTTTTGTTTTGATGTCAAATAAGTCTTGCTGTTTTGCTTTTTTGTTAAAGCAGTGTTGCTGTTGTAAAGTTATACAGCTACAGTTGTGTTGCTGGGTTTTAAAGCAGGTGTGATTTTTTTCTTCTTCTTCCTTATCACTCTGTATTTACAGGATTTCACTGTCCACTCTGTTCAAATGTGGATGAATGGCTACACATAGATGTGTGCACACACTGTAAGAGCTGTGTGAGATCACTACCATCCTGCTTTTGTGGGGGTGGGAAGGGGTGTTAAATAATAATTTTGTTTTTTTGTTTGTTTTGTTTTAAAATTCTAAAAGCTCTCTATTCCAAAGATACTACAAGCTAGTCAGTGTATTCAGTAGGTGTAATGTGTTGTAAGTTGCTTCAGAGGTATTGCAAGTATTACGTACAACAATAATAAAACAGTGCATTGACATAAAAAAGGAAATTTATTTTTGGTACTTAAGTACTTTTAAAAGCAAGTACTTCTGTACTTTTACTTAAGTAAAAATCTGTCTTTACAACTTTTACTTGGAATGGAGTAATATTTGACCAGCAGTATCTGTACTTTCACTCAAGTAATGGAGTTGTGTACTTTGTCCATCTCTGGACGTAGGCAGTGCGCTGAATAAGACAAAATGGTAATATTGCCAAAACCACCGCATATAGTCGCTTTTTAGTGTAGATGTATGTTGATTTTAATCAGGCGATGTCGCGATTATAAATCAGGATTTAAGGAGTATAGTGAGAGTGATTTCTGGTTAACATGTAGTATTAATGGGTCGTGATTAGTCACTATTTATATCTGTTTTATGTATGACAACAGAAAATATGTAAATGTGAACAGCTTTATTGGGCATTCAGTTGTATTACAGTATGTGATAGTTCGTGGAGTAGAAAATCTGAAGTGCCAAAACGCAAACTTGACGCAATGACATCATAAATATGCAAATGAATATGTGACGTCACCTGCCGCCACAAGTGTCACAAAATCCTGTGGGAAACAGTGCAGACGTCTTCAAACTGTTTTGAAAAGAAATGGAGATACTACACCATGGTAAACATGCGCCCATCCCAACTATTTTGTGACCTGTAGCAGGCATCAAATTTGAAATGAGCTTATTTTGTGCATAAAATCGTAAAATTTCTCAGTTTAAACATTTGTTATGCTATCTATGTTCTATTGTGAATAAAATATTGGCTCATGTGATTTGAAAGTCTTTTAGTTTTCATTTTATTCAAATCTAAAAAAACGTCCCAACATTTCCGGAATTCGGGTTGTACAAAAGAATAGATAGATGGACGAACAATGAAATCAATGGGTGGATGGAGCAGATTAGATGGACGACCGACAAAGGAATGCATGAATCAATAGATGGATAGACAGATGAACTGACCTTTGCCGTGTCCTGTCCAGCGTCCTTCACGTTTTGTCCCAGCAGGGACAGGAGATGTTCGCCCCGTGCGTGGCAATGAAGCCGATTCAGTCCGTCCGACCAGGACAGAGAGTTACTCAAATCGCTCTGACCGTGTCGCAGGCCAATCACATCCATGAGAGATGCCAACAGAGCCGCCTGAAGATCCTCCAACTGGCCAGTCAACACCAGCAGGACGAACGGACAGGCCTGTCCTGGAAACAGAATAGAAAAATAGAAACCACATTCTTAATTTCTTTTTATTAATTTACTTTGTTTTATTTGTTTATCTGCAGTACATAACTCGGCTCAGATGCTTGAAGATCCATCCAGAAATTCTCACTGGTTGGCCAAAATTAATAAAAAGGAATTAAAAAAATAAAAATAGCTTTCTTTCTTGCTAGAATGCCAAGCACATGAGCACCAGACTGAATTAATTAATCTTTTAATGGCGGCCGCTTCAATCACACACACACACACACACACCTGTTTGCGGTTCACACACATACTGCAGGGAATGCCTTAATACTCAATGGTTGACGGCTCGTCACATGAGCACCGACTGCTGCGATAACCGCATGGTGCCATTAAGACTGGTTCACCATGCCAGCAGCATTCTCATTACATAGATCAAGGGTGTGTGTGTGTGTGTGTGTGTGTGTGTGTGTGTGTGTACTAAGCAGAGCTTGATAAATTTGTCTGTACAAACTGAATGTTAGGTGATAATCACAGCCAATGAGCAAATATGGTTAAATGTTTACTATAAAGTTATGAGAAGCAGGATTTTGGACCGTTGTTCTATGTTATTATTATCATTATTAAATGTATTAAGTTTTTTTTTTAATTTTAATAAATGTTATTTATTAAAATTGTTATTGATAATAAGCCACAATTTTTCTGATAAATATTGTGATTTTCATTTGATTTTTTTTAAATAATAAAATAATATTATTATAATAAAATCAAATAAAATTTAAATAAAATTTAACAATCAATTGTTTCTTGCTTTAAAATTATTAATAATAAACATTTACATTTTTAATAATAAAATAATATAAAATACAATTATTATTAGTAGTAATATTATTGCACTTTTAAATAATAATAATACATTTATTATTATTATTATTATTATTATTATTATTATTATTATTAACAATAATATTAATTTGGGGAAAATCTAATCAAATATTTTTGATAAAATTGCAATTCTACGGCGCCCTTTAAGGGACATGGTGGTGGGAAAAATTCGGGGTGAGTGGAAATAATTCAGGGTGGGAGGAAAAAATATTGGTTACACTTTATTTCGATAGTCCAGATTAGACATTCTACTAACCATAAGTAACTTTGTAACTACGTGTCAACTACATGTCAACTAATTCTCATTAATTAGCAACTATATGTCTACTAACTCTCAGTAGGGTAGGTTTAGGGTTAGTAGAATAAGTTGACATATACTTGCAAAGTTTCTCATAGTCAGTATGTTGTGGACCCATCAAAATAAAGTGTTAGAAGATATTAAGCATACAGTCTACTAATACTCTAACGACTGCTAGTTGACATGTAGTTGCAAAGTTACTTACTGTTAGTAGAATGTCTAAAGTGGACTATCAAAATAAAGTGTTACCAAAATATTTTTCAAATGTTTTGCGTTCTCTCGCAAAACCATTTGAGTCCGGACAAACTCTTCCTGTTTACTTTACAGCTTGCAGTGGTTACAGCTGGTAGTAATAGTAATATTATTAATAAGGTTATTAATATTAGCCTAATATTTTTATCAACTTTTATTATCATCAAATTTGGTCCTTTCGATAATAATATCAGATTTTTTAAAAAACATTAAGCTTTTTATTATGTCCCAAAACCGTGCCTTGAACTAAGCATTGATGTATTAATTTATTTGAGTCCAAGTTCAAAATAAAACACTATGAACCGCTTCATTGTGAACATACCAGCTGTAACCACTGCAATCTGTAAAGTAAACAGGAAGAGTTTGTCTGAATTCAAATGGTTTTGCGAGAGAACGCAAATATCTTGAAAAACATTTTTTCCTCCCACCCAAATTTTTTCCACCACCATGTCCCTTAAAGGGCTCCATACAATTCAAAATGCATTGCAATAATAATAATAATTATTATTATTATTTTTATTGTTACTTTTACATTAAAGAATGTTTTTTATTTTTTTTTGGAATATTTCACAATAAAATGAAAAATAAATAAATAAAAGCATTTAAGAAAAAGATAAAATATCATGCAGTTCTAGTTTAAAGTTCCCAAGTAATGTTGCAACTTGGCACATTGATATAAGATAAATTTTTTAATATTTTGAAATATTCAACTGATGTGTATGGTGTGTGTTTACAATTATTATTATTTTTTTTTTATGTTTAAAAATTACAGATATTTTATTTGTTTGTATTTACTGTACATATATGCTTCATCCAGTCAGAATTTAGAGCAGCTTTATAATTTATAACAGTGCCTTGTGATCTACAAAAGCGCAATAACTACAGCTACATTTCTGATTGTCTGTATTATGGTCTGTATTAATTGTCATTTGTGAAACGTGTTTCTTCATTACACAAGACGACAAAAATAACTTTGATTTCCATACAGAAAAGCATAACTTTCAGCTCAAATGGATCCCTACCCATAATGCTCCAGTGCAGGCCTCACCTGAAGTGTGTACGGTGTGCAGCACAGGCAGCTCTTTCTGGAACAGCCTGGCTTGAGCATCTGACACCATGAGGAAGAGGAGTGAAGGTGCGGGCTCCTCTGTGCTTGATAACAAACTGCCGTCACGGGCCAGTCCGCCGTCCCACACGCCATACAAGAGCAGCTGAGAGCACGACACGCTAACGGCTACCTCACCCTCCCCATCAGCACCTACAAATACAAGAAACAAGCAGGATTATTCGACTTTAGTCACATATATTTTAAATACAGCATGATGAAGCTTTGGCGAAGTACAATCTTAATGTTCTTCTTTTCAAAGAGTCGTTCAAACAAACAAACCAAACTGACATCCCTAGTAAAAACAAAACTGTTGAGTACATGATTTAATGATTTACTCAAAACAGGCAAAAAGATACCAAAACTACTGGCAAAACCAGAGTCACTGAACAAATCTTTGCTCAAAAAGATTTAAATTGATGAGATGAATCAAAATCACCACCATTACTAGTCTAGTGACAAACAGAGAATAACGTTTTCATTTTAGACAGCATTGTATTGAACAAATCTCTCAATTCATTTGTGGTCTGTTTTCTTGATTTGAAATATGTAGCTAAAATTTGACATAAAATCAAAATTGGCATACTTAAAAATGTTGTCATCGTCATGTGACTTGCACATTCACAACTCCTCTCCTAAGGCTTCATGGCATAGTAAAGTGTCCATCAGTTGCGCACTTCGAAATTTTGTCAGAAGCAGTAGGTCATTTGAGAACTTTTTGTCAATGACATTATAAATACTACAAATTTGGATGTTCTACTCTTTTCACATACTGTTTTTCACCTACTATATAAAGCAGACATTTTCAGATGCAGGGTTACGTTAAATTTAATGATAGCTATAGTATCGTTAAATTTAACCAATGGACAAATTGCAATTAGAATCACAAGCTGCTGTTTTTTCATCTGCTGCTTCAAATTCTCAAATTCTTTAAAGTCAGGTGGATTCTGATTGGCTGTCAAGGTTTTTATCATTTATCAGCTGGAAAAAAGTTCTGAAAGCGATTCCAACAATATCGTTCCTTTGTCGTTATCGTTATAGTTGTAGTGTGGACTTCCTTATTCTTACTGAATTAGACCAATTTTTTAAACTTTATCTTTGTTATACTGTAGCTATTGTCCTCGGTCTTCATAATGTGCATGCTAATGGTTAATGCTAACTAATAGCCAAGTAGCTAAGTAGCCACTGTTTTAATGAACTAGCCATGGCACAATCTGAACTCATCAAAGGCTTGATAAAATGCTGTCTTTGGCTCTTGAAACAGGATGGTCTCATTCAAATAATTACCAACTAGCATTGGTACATTCTGCTCTTTAGTGCCTATTTGTCACGATGTACTGTCCCGCCAAATAATTTTTCTTGTCAAATAACCTCTTTCCCTCAGAGATACGTCACATTCTGCAAGTAAAATGGGTTTCAAACAACAACTGACACTGACTTGTCTTTTAGGTGCACAATAGCTAACAACCACTAGAAAAGTCCAACCACATTTTTTTCCTTGCCAAATATCCTCTTTCACTCAGAATTTTTTTTTTCCACATTATTCATATAAAATGGGTTTCAAACAGCAGCTGACATTAGGTTGACTAACTTTTAGGTGCACACTTGCGTACGTACGTCAATGCTAGTAGCTAACTGTGTCACAAACTTGATAAAATGCTCTCTTTGGCTCTTGAAACAGGACAGACTCGTTTAAATGAATACAATGTGAACTAGCATTGGTACGTTCTGATATTTAGCCCCCATTTATCACGATCCCATCACACAATGTCCCACCACATTTTTCTTCTTGACAAATATCTTCTTTCACTCAGAAATATGTCACATTATGCAAGTAAAAGGGATTTCAAACAGCAACTGACATCGATTAACTTTTAGGCACACACTAGCATATACGTCAACACTAGTAGCTAACTGTCACAAATTCATCACAAAGGCTTGATAAAATGCTCTCTTTGGCTTCCGAAACAGGATGGCCTTGTTAAAATGATTTGTTTTAATGTCTCTCGAGTGGGTAGCTTACGCACAAAGACCCTAGAAAGCTAAGAATAGAGACGCACTTGTCTGAAACCCTCATAAGCATCTTATACACACACAGGTGCTCTATTGAATGCATTCAGTAATACGGGGATGACTGAAGTCACGCAAACAAGTTCTCTGCTCTTCCTCTGTCTCACACACATAAATAGAGTCTTAATCTGAGCCGTCTTAGCGGTGAAACTAAGAGCGAGGAGGGAGAGACAGAGGGTCACAGACAGTTGAAGAGAGACAAAACAGGGTGAAGGGTCAAAGGACTCTGCTGGACGCCCATCCAATGAGCCAATCGGTGTAATTATACTTCTTCACCACACAGGGCAGCAAGACATTGGTGTTTTTATACATAAACTTTGTATTAGCGATCAGATTTGCTCACTGGGTGTCCGGATTTTAATATAACACACAACACCTGTTTAAACGAGTCTAGTTTTTCACTGCTCTTCCCAGCATGAGCACCAGACTGAATAAATTAATCCTTTAATGGTCTCACACACAAACTTTCTCAAAAGTAGTAAACCAAATTGACCACATTTCACATTTAATGCCCGCATATTATTCTGGCTTTATAAACTAATATAATCAAATGTAAATATATTATTAAATATATTACTAAAATATTGTATGAAATTATTTTATATTTACACAATTTTTAACTAAAATTTCATTTTATTTAAAAAATATGTAAAACAAAATATTATTTTATTTATTTATGTATAATTAGATAATTATTAAATCTAGTATAAAATAAGTTATTATAGATGTTTATCTACATTTGTAATTTTTAAACTAATGTTTTATTATTATTATTATAACAATTTTATTTTTAATTCTGTATAATTAGATGTAATATATTATTCAATTTGGCACATTTATAATATTTACAGTTTACTTTATTAGATGTATGTTTTATATTTATTTTAAAATTGTTATTATTTACATATTTAGATAGAAATATTATTTATTAGTTAATTATTAAATATAATATTTCATACTATTAAATCCTTTTATGGACATTTATAATTAAACTTGTCGTTTTTCTTTAATTCTAAAAATATAAGTTTTAAAATCTTGTATAATTAAATGCACAGACACACAAAATTGAAAAATATATTTTTACAATTATTTTAATGTATGTATACAATTATAGTATGCACACAAATAAATATATATATATATATATATATATATATATATATATATATATATATATATATATATATATATATATACACACACACACACACACACCTACCGTGGTGGGCCGTCAGGGCCAGCAAAGCCTTCTCTGCTGGCCTAAACATTATCAGAATCACTGACTTAGTTTTAATATTTTTTTTTCCATGTATGTGTATTAAATTATTTCCAATAGTCTATTCTCTTCATTTCATAGCTTTTCTCTTGGTTGTGCTGCTTCCAATAGTGTATGTTTATATTAGAGCTTTTATTCAATCATATTTCAGCAATCGTGTTGCCAGGGTCAAAGAAATCTGCCTAAGGCCTTCAGAATCAACAGTGCAGGCGTCTGCATCTTAAAATCAATGGCAATGAAACTGTTGTTTTAACCAATCAGATTTTAAGTTGGCAGCACCAGGGCCATCTAGCAGGCTTACGATAGCGTCAGCATTTTCTCGTCCTTTGATTGGATGCTCAGAGAGTGTACTAGTCAAAGCTAGCAAACAGCATCACTGAAACCATTTTTGTTTTGACAATATTATTACTGTTTCTCAGGTTTATTACCGTATATGCTGTGTACAGTGCGTTATTGTATATTTTCAGTGCATTCTGAAAAATATTCGCCTTCTGTAAATCTAAATATTAAAGTACTAACTGACCGCGAAAAACAACCACACACCTCCTCAGCACCGGCGCTGTGAAGACTTGTGAAGATGAAAAACTACTAGAATATGGTAGGTTATATTTCATTTTTGACTTTTTATTGCTTTATGAGTTGTATTCTGATGTTATTTGCGAGATATAAAGCGAGGTTTAAGTTTCCGTAAGAATATCTCAGTTTCCCATGTCGAGCTGCATTAACTGGTCTCTTCCTCCGGCAGACCGACGGGGAGACTCGGCGTGAAGATGAGAGTCACAGGGGTACGTTAAAACACATGTATACGCTTTTCTTCATCGTCTTGTATGAATTTTTTTAATGTTACTTGCTCGCTTTCCCAGTAAAGCTGTGCAAACTAGTATTTTCCTCCCGCAGCCCACAGGCAGAGCGACGTTAAATTGTTAGGTCAACTTTAAAACACATGTAATTGCCTTATTTGTTTTATACCAATGTTATCTGTAAGGTATAAATACGTTTGAGTTAATACATGTCTGTAAGAGCATCGGGTGGACTATATTTGTTTCATTTTGTCAGATTAATGCCTCAGCTAGAGATGATGCATTGCGCAGTTGCGACAACTAACATTAGTTGAATTGTGTTAATTGTGTTTCTTGCTTTAGTAATAGCATTCATTCTCGCTACATAAGATACCTGCATTTGTGTGTAATATTTATGGTTTCTATAGCCGTGGCATCATTATGATGGTATTAAGAGGTGTATTAATTCATGTAGGATGCCACTGAAGGCCAAGGTGTGAAATGTACGGCCCGCCACTGATATATACATATATATATATATACACAAACATATATATGTAATAAGATGTAAATATGTTTTCAAATAATTAAATATAAAGCTAGTTCTTATTGTTGAGCCCTGATATAACAGAACTCAGATGGGGAGAACAAAAAAAAAAAAAAAAAAGAAAGATTTATGGTCCACTTTATTGGTCAGATGACTTTCTAGGTTCATTCTCTTTCCTTATTTCTCAAACCCCAATATTTATTGTTTAAAAGAAAAAAGGAGAAAAATAGATTATTAGTTGTAAATACCTTTCAGTGGTACAGAGATGCCTTCATCTGTGATCTATAAAAGAAAAAGAGAAAGAAAACATCACATTAAGACAAAAGCCAAACATGGATGGGATAACAAAGGGTTGGCAGTCTCTTAAACTGCTGACGACAAAGTCTGTTCACCACCAGATATTTAACAGATTGAAGATATAAAAGAGTCTTTCTGCCACAGATGGAAAAGCAGAAAAGAACACAGTCACAGTGGTCAATGAACCCAAACCAGAACAGAGGATGTTCCTGCTGGGATTCGTTCTGATAAAGACAACAAACGCTTGACACTTCCTCTCTGTTCCAAAAATCAGCGTTCTTGCTGTCTACATTGGCAGTTTTTTCAAAGGCAGCATACTTACTGAAACCAACCCCATAAGAGACTGATTTGGAACGGTCTACATAGACAGGAAATACACAAAACATACCACAGTAAGCGTGATAAATATCTATGCAATATGAATATTATTGTATAGCATACAATTTATAATAGAGACTTGCAAAATAGTGCTCATTTTCTTGATTAAAAATCCTACCAGCCTTATGTATCAATCTTGAAATATGACTTTTAAATCTTGAAAGTTTGTGTCTGCCATTAATGAAGTTAAAATGCAAAAGAATTGAATTGTTAGTGTACAAAATTCAAGTGATGATATAATTTAGATGAAAATCAATGTGCAAACTGATGAGAACAAAGAATTGTGTATTGTACTGAATCATTTTAAATTTGCAAAAAAAAAAAAAAAAAAAAAAAAACAAATCGCTTGTGCATTGAAAACCATTGAATCATGAATCAATTGACCAGCCATCAAGCAAAATAATCACACATATAAATATTGAATGCTTGTATTATATTTTACACTAAAAAAAAATTAAAAAAAATAAAATTCTGTAAATAAAATAATTATCATTTTGTCCACCATATTTTTCTTCATGATTTTTATGTATAATAATATTATTATTATTATTATTATTATTCACAGTAGTGTATTTGTTATTTTCTTTATTTTAAAAATATATATAATTAGATTATTTATAATACATATTTAATAAACATGCATTCAATTGTATGTATATATTTCCAACATTGTTGCACCCTGTTCGCACTGAAACTATTTTTGCATTAAAACTATTTTTATTTTGGCATTAAAACTTGAAAAATAAATAAATAATTGTTCCTTTAACAAAGTAAATCTTTATTTTCATATATTAGAATATTTATTATACATATTTAATATACATGCACACAATTATATTTATATTATTTATTTACAACATTGTTTCACTCTGTTTTCGCACTGAAACTGTTTTTGCATTAAAACTATTTTTATTTTGGCATTAAAAAAACTGAAAAGATTGTTTTTCACAATAATGTACATACTTTTTTTAATATACTACAGTATTTATTAATATTCATGTATACAATTATATTTATGAAAAAAAAAAAATAATTTCATATATATAAAAAGAGAAAATAGAAAACAAGGTTCTTTAGAGATCATTTGCTTTACAAGGTTAAAGGGATAGTTCACCCAAAAATGAATATTTGATGTTTATCTGCTTACCCCCAGGGCATTCAAGATGTAGGTGACTTTGTTTCTTCAGTAGAACACAAACGAAGGTTTTTAACTCAAACCGTTGCAGTCTGTCAGTCATATAATGCCACTCAATGGGCACAGAATCTCTGAGAGAAAAAAAAAAAACATGCACAGACAAATTCAAATGAAACCTTGCAGCTCGTGACGATACATTGATGTCCTAAGACACGAAACGATCGGTTTGTGCAAGAAACTGAACAGTATTTATATCATTTTTTACCTCTGATAAACCTCAATGTCCGACTGTCACAACATTCAGCATGTGACTCGTCAACCTGCTCTGGCACATAGATATATATACATGCCTCATTAGTGACAGTTTCTATGGGCCGTGATACGTAAGGATCTACGTATATATCCATGTATATATATCTATGTTCCAGAGCCGTTGACGCGTCGCACGCCCGATGTTGTGGATGAGCTTAGAATGGTTGGACATTGTGGTGTATCCGAGGTAAAAAAATTATATAAATACTGCTCAGTTTCTCGCACAAACCGATCGTTTCGTGTCTTAGGACATCAATGTATCGTCACGAGCTGCAAGGTTTAATTTGGATGTGTGTGTGTGTATGTTTTTTTTTTTTCTCTCAAAGATTGTGTGCCCATTTATGGGCATTATAGGACTAACAGACTGCAACGATTTGAGTTAAAAATCTTCGTTTGTATTCTACTGAAGAAACAAAGTCACCTACATCTTGGATGCCCTGGGGGTAAGCAGATAAACATCAAATTTTCATTTTTGGGTCAACTATCCCTTTAAAAGAGGTTTTGGAACAGGAGATACTGACCTTTTAATCACATCCACACGTTACACACGTGCCCCCCCCCAGCTACGCTCATTAAACACATCCTAAATGAGCAGCCCCCTCCAGGAGAGCAGAACTCTTGCTTAACGGCTCGTAAAAAGAGAGCAGAAAAGCCCCTGTTATGTGCTTTTGAAGCATTGCTGGACAAACAGTGATAAGCTGTGCTGTACTCCGTGTCAGGGCCAGTTTAGGTTATAGCCATCGTTGTTGTTCTAATAAACACGGCTTTCAGCTGCTCCGCAGTGTTTCGGCTTTAACTTTCGGAATTTTCTGGCAAACAAACTTTCGTTGGTCTCTTAATCACATCTGCAGCCCAATGTCGGCTAGCTGTTGCATTGTGGTTTGTAGCAGGAACGGCCAATTAAAATACTGGAATAACAGATGTCCTTCATTATACAAACAACAACAAAAATCAAACTGCGTGATTGGCTGAATGAAAGAGCTGGAACCATGTGTTGGAAACTCATCCGGCCAGATCTGGAAGATGGAACCGAGAGGCCTAATTCAATGTGACCAGATAAGAGATCTTCAGACTGATGTAAAATCTAGTGGGTTTGAGGCCACTGCTGAACCACTTTTATAATTTAATACAACTATAAATAATATTTTCAGCATAAGCTTCTCTTACCACAATTGTCCCGTTGGCCTGCACCTCAATTGTGTCGTAATGGAGCCTGCTGAAGTCCAGTTCTATGATGGAAGGCACTTCTACTTTGGTCGCTGATCTTTCACCTCCTGCGTTTGTCTTTGGGCTCTTTTGGTTCCCTGACTGAAGCATGAAGAAGAGAAGTTGTGCTGTCAATTAACTTGAAAAATTTTACATTTAAAAAAAATGTACTTATTAAATCACACATTTTTTTCTGAAATAATCAGGATTAATCCCACCTAACATTAAAGTTGTTAAATATACTTTTATATTGCAATAATCTTATATTCAGTCTTCAAATTAATGTAGAAACAATATAAGACAGTATTTTTAATATTTGTTTAATAATATCTTTATGAATGAAGGCAATTTTTTTATCTCACTGATACCAATACTACTGATTTCTCTATAAAATTGTTCCCCCTCCCCCCTAATATTTAACTACTGACTATACTAACATTACAGTATAATTGAGAGCCATCAATTTTATCATTTATTAGACTTTAAGAATAACAACTTCTAATTTAGGTGAACTTAAAACAATCTTCATATAAACCCATTATAATACATGTCATATTTAGCTGTACCCTTCAGCAAGTAGGAAATATACAGATATTGAATCAAGTTATCAAACACTAAATTCTAAATTAAATATAGATGAACCCTTAAAGCTACAAAAGTTATTGATTTCCTCTTTTCATTTGTTCTTTGTTGTTGCTGTGTTATTAGGTTATTTGGCTGCTATTACTTTAAGAGCTGCCGCTGCTGAATGTGATGCGGATCGGACATGCATGCTCGTAGTTTCACTTACGCTCTAAAGTGCCCCTATTATGGATTTTTTAAAATTACCTTTCATGCAGTATGCAACACAGCTCTAAGTGAATGAAAACATCCTGCAAAGTTTTAAATCTGAAAATGCACCGTGTATAAAGTTATTGTCTCTCAAAAGAAAGAGTCGACTCGGAATCATAGAAATGAGTCATTTTTAAAGCGAATCCCAAGCCGTTTCATATTGCCCGCCCACTTGTTGGTCTTTTCACCTTGGTCTGAATGAAAATGCAAATTCATTCTTTACCACTAGGTGCCGCTTTTAAAGCGGTAAAATAGCTGTTTCCCCGGTAAAGCTGTACACAAAGCAGCACTGCGCTCACAAACGCTGCTTTATCAGGCATTACAGGCATGATGAAACGAAAATGAGACCAATCGGACCAACCACAGCAGATTAGCGTCACACAAAGGAGGGGTTTGGAAAAATTAGTCGTTGAGCGAATCGTTTGGGAGTCGTTGAGCAAGTAACGTAAAAATAAATGCATATTATAAGACAATGAAATTGTTTTTTGACCTTGCATGCATGTCAACCTGTTGTTGGGGACTCCCAAAACCAAAATATGAACATTTCATTACCCATAATAGGGGCACTTAAATATGAAATGATACAGGCTACAGCACGCCACTGTATTTGTGCGTGCGGTGGCCAACACTAGCTCTGCACCTGCGTTAACTGCGTTAAATATTTTTAAACTGGAAAAATTAATTGCCTGCATTAGCGCGCTAATTTTGACAGCAACAGTATATATACAAATATTTGAGCAGAAATATGCCTCAGGATTTTAAAAACTTTAAAGAAAAATACATAGAACATGAGTAAATAGAGGTGACAACATAATGGTTTGGGAAAATTGTATAATTATTATTTTATTATTATTTGACTCATTCTAGGGACAAAACATGTTCCTCAATATATAGTAACATTAGTTTTTTTTTATTTGTGTTTGTTTGTAAATTACCACAATTTACTCAAACATTAATAATTTAATTTTAATAAGTAAATAACTATAATTTGGTCAAATTATTATAAAAACATGAATTTCTAACATTTTTTTTCTTAAATACACAGCCTATTTGATCAAAACTACAGTAAAAACAGTAATATACATGATCCTTTAGAAGTCATTCTAATATTCTGATTTTATGCTCAAGAATCATTGCTTATTATCAAAGTTAAAATCAGTTGTGCTGCTTAATATGCAATTTTTTTCAGCTTTCTTTAATGAACAGAAGGCTCAAAAGAAAAACATTTATTTAATTTTTTAACATTATACATGTGTCACTTTTGATCACGTTCATGCATCGACACAATTATGTAATAATAATCAATGCTTTTAATATACAATATTGAATTTTTGGTCTTCGTTTTTCTTGGACGTAATGAAAACCAACAGAATACACTTTTTATAAACATGTTTCTCATTTCGTTTGCATGCCAGGCTGAAAGTGAACACACACCAACTGATATTAAGAAACACCTGAGTCGCATTGCTATTATCATCCTCAAACATCCCAACCCTGTGATCAAGAGCCCGAACGCTTCTCTCAAAGACGTTTCTACTTCAGAATAGAGAGCAAATCCAAAACGCTGCATACCAAAGCTAGAAGCCTCTCATACCAGGGTGCCATATTGAATTTGTTCTACGGTCACAAAAAAATAACGCAAATTGAAGATGTGTCCAGCTTGGACAAACAAAACTAACGATTCTGACAAAGTAAATTCGTTGAAAGGATTTGATGAATAGTTGTAAACAAGGGCGAACCCAAAACTCCACAGACATACTGATCAAATCTAGGCTTCAAAAGACAGCTGTGCATGAAGATAAGTTGAAATGAGTCAACATTTGTTTAGCATAGTCCTTCGGCAAAGTTTCAAAGCTTCTTCAAACGAGACTGATTCTCGAGGACACAAAAGCTTTATCCAAATGGCGCGAGTTGGATTTTAATAATGATAAGGACATTTGAAGATCAGTCAAAGATGTAACAGTTTTCCATTCCACATTGATTAGGAGAAAAAATATTTATACACTACCTTTCAAAAATTTGGGGTTGGATAAATCTCACCCTGATACTACAGCTAATCCATCCTCTAAGTTATTGAATAAATTTATCACTGAACTTAATGTAACCGATCTTTGGAGAATCCAGAATACTACATCTAAGGACTTCACTTTTTTTTTTCTAAAAAGGGTGGAACGTCTGATTGGAGCACCTTTCAAATTTTGTAACAACACACCCTTATGGCACAACTTTTTTAAATGTTTTTTAACAAATTTTTTATGTTGAAATCTGCCATTTGTCCAGCCCATTGGGCAGAAACACATGCAGTGACTTACATGATAACCAGGGGACTCTGCTCACTTCAAGAACTAAGAACTAAGTTTTGTTTACCAGCATCATCATGTTTTGTCTTTTTTCAGTTACGTTCTGCTCTCAAAGCCTATGGAGTTCCCTGGGCATCCCCAATTTCCTCTCATCCTATATAGGATTGGATCGCACCACCCTCTGGTCAGCCATCCATTTCTTTAATATATAGTAAGCTTAATGATCACACTGCAAAGTCTCTTTCTATTAAATCTTTCTGAAATCGTGAATTAACAGATTTTGATTTATCGGTCGACTGGGAGAGGGTGTGATCTAATCTAATCTTAACTTCTAAAAACTTGGCTCATCATCTTATCCATTTCAAAGTCATCCATTGAGCATACATAACTCCTTACAAGAAGTTTAAAATGAAACTGCAATCAACCTATAACTGTCATATCTGTAACACTGTATCAGCAGGTACTTTTCTCCACATGTTTTGGGAATGTCCAATTGTTGTCAATGGAATTCTGTTTTGTCCTTTTTACTACAGATTGAAATTGAAATTGTTGATAGTGTGTCTGTTGTTCCCCCCTCCCTGTTGTTTGTTTGAGTGGATGTTGTTTTGTTGATTTGAAAAAAAAAAAAAAAAAAAGTTGATCACAAAAAAAAAACATTTGAGGTCAATAAGAACTTAATTATTTTATTCAGAAAGGATGCATTAAATTAATAAACAGTGACAGTAAAGACATTTATAATGTTAAAAAAAGATTTCCGTTTCAAATAAATTATCTTTTCTTTCTATTTGAATCTTAAAAGTATCATGGTTTCCACCAAAAAAATAAGCCGCACAACTGTTTTCAACATTGATAATAATAATAAATGTTTCTTGAGCAGCAAATCAGCATATTAGAATAATTTCTGAAGGATCATGTGACATGGAAACTGGAGTAATGATGCTTTGCATAACAGGAATAAATTATATTTGAAAATATTTTAAGATAGAAAGCAGTTATTTTAAATTGTAACAATATTTCACAATATTACTGTATTTATGATCAAATAAATGCAGCCTTGGTGAGTCCTTGTTCTTGTCTACCTTTGGGACACATAATAAAAACATCTAAAAAAAAAAAAAAAAAATCTGATTTGTATATAGCCCTTGTTTATTTCATACAGTGCAAAAACTCTTATTTTTTTATTTAATTTATTTATTTGCAATTTTAATGTGTTAAGGTGTTGAAATATAAACATATCTGCATGTTAGTATAATGATTTTATTTTAATAATAAAAAACAAACAAACAACACGTATCACTTGGACTACCACATGATTAAAATTAGTGCTGTCAAACGATTAATCACATCCAAAATAAAAGTCTGTTCACACAACCATGCATGTATATATTTAAGAAAAATATGTTACATTTATATATTAAATATATTTATATATAATATAAATTACATGTAAATATTTTCAAAATAAAAACTTTTATTTTGGATGTGATTAATCGCAATTAATCGTTTGACAGCACTAATTAAAATATTTTAATAATCATGGTTTATCTTTTTTATTTTATTTTTTATTTTTACTTAATTTTTATATTCTAATGTAAATGTATTCAGTTCCATTTTGAGAAAACTAAAATGTGACATTTAATTCAGAACACAAATTATATATTCTACATTTACGCCAAAGCGCAGGAAAAGTAAAAACTCAATAATTCAATAATAAAACAACTTCACCCACACTTTGCGGACTTGATTTCACACGTTTTTTCCACTAGCCTGAAAATCAGTATTTCACCAGTTTTTGACATGTAGGTGATCTTTTAATAATTAATAAATGTCAATATAAATGATTTTAGTTTAGCATCCCATCTGAGTTTGACTTATGAATAAATTATTAAGTGACTTCTGCGAGTGCATAACCACAAACAGCATTAAACATTTATCATTCGTAATTTGCGTTGGATAAAAGCAAGTGTTAAATGAATAAATGTAAATGTTTATGACATGCAGTCAGTAGGGGCATATATTCTAAATCTACACCCATTCGTTACCCGTTACCTGAGCGTCCCTGATCCCCTCAGAGATCCGCTGCTCTTGCAAACTCCCAGACACGTCATTCATCTCATCGGCTCCTTCATCATCGCTGGACAGCACGACTGAAGGAGAGAGACAGATGTGTATTAACCAATCAGAAATGCCTTCGTGCAAAAGGTCAGATGTTCTTTCTTCCATGGAAGCACACAGGATGTTCTTTGGGGCAAAAATCATCAGGTTGTGCATTATAATATAATTTGCGCTGAATTTTTTTTATATTAAATTAGGAACAAATGAAGAATAGAAGCCTTTTCACCAGTGGTCTCAGACTTCTGGACCACACCGCACGTGTCTAAACGTTCTGGAGGAAAAACAAACTTGAGGCCTCCTAGATAAACTTCTGATGCTACATTTTCCAATGAGGTAAACGCGAGTCTTGACAGATGTTTGCTTCAGTAAACAGTTTGTGTGTGTATTTGAAAAGTTCACATGATTAACACCATCGAGGGTCAGATGGTCATTCCAACATTGTGTTCTTACAGTTGAATATTATGTTTCTAATAAAACTATCAGCCGACTTTTCTTGCATTTGGCGATTGATGAGTGTTCATTTCTGACCACGTATTTATCTTTTTCCCTTCTTCTCTGCAGCAGAAGCTTCTCTTTGGCTGGGTCCTATAATGGGCTTTGAGAGAGAAACAGGGACATGGGTAATCCTCTCTCTTTTTTTTCATCCTTCACATCCTTCCCTTCCTCTTCCTGTCCACCAATCCATCAGAAAACAATAACAAATTCAATACTGCCCATCTGTTTTTGCTACATTAAAAGTGGTTTGAATTGGACAGATTTGCAAACTAAGCAGACGTTTGTTCGAAACAATCTGTTTAAATCTTCTTTTTTAGATTGTAACTAAAGGAAAAATTGATAACAAAAGGGAACTGAAGCTTTTAAAGACGGAAAACATTTGAAAAACACCACAAGATAGCTTTTTATCAGAAAAAGAGCAAAATGAATCATTTTCAATTCATCTGATTCACAAAACCAGCCTGAATGAACTCACTGACGTAATGATCCAGACTGGGACAGAAGATAATCAGTGATGAACAAAGTTTTAGTTTGTTTTTCACATTATCATATGACTTCTGAAGACAATGTGAATGTGCGTAATCAATTTTTGGGTGACCAATGACCCAAGGATTCCTTTAACGGCAACCATAATGGGAGATAAGGTGTTTAGGATGAAGTAGTCCCAGCTGATCATGAGGAGGAGGATGTACATCTGCGTTCCTCTCTAGCAGACAGAGGTGTAATGGGCTTTACCCAGACCTTGAGGTCAGGATTGCAGTAATCTAGATTGTGAGAGTGAATGTTGCTATTCTGCACACCACACACTTAAAGACATTAATCTTTATGAGGACATCCTTCATCCAATGACAGCTCAGAACAAATGCCGCCTCCATAACAATAGGACCGTCATGTAGTCATGGAAAAGGTTGCTTTTTGTCAGATGGATTAATTTGGTTTCATTCTCTTTTTATGTTCACACTCAGTTTGCATTTGTCAATTCAGATTCCACTTTGTCTACTGGTGAAAGTTTACTATTTTATTTAAGGATGTATGTCTGTACCATAAGAGTTATTGGAAAAGGTTTCTTTCTTTTTTTTCTTTTTACCTGTTAGGTTAATTAGGTTTCTCTCTCTTTTTTTTTCATTCACATTCAGTTTGCATTTTTAAATCCAGATTCCACTTCGTCCATTGGTGGAAGTTTATTATTTTATTTAGGCATGCAAAGTGTATAACAGTTATTGGAAAAAGTACATTTTTTTACCCGTTAAGTTAATTCAGGTTTACTCTCTTTTTATGTTCACACTCAATCTGCATTTCTCAATCTAGATACCTAGATTGAGATTCTCTAGATTCCTTGTTCATTGGTGAAAGTGTACTATTTCTTTTAGGGATCTGTACCATAGCAGTTATCAGAAAAAAAGACAAAAAATACAAAATTATTTATTTATTTATATATATTTTTTTACCTCTTGGGTTAATTTGGTTTCACTCTCTTTTTATGTTCACACTCAATTTCTCAATCCAGTTTTTTTTTTTTTTTTTTCATTTAGCGATATACAATGATATTGGAAATATATTTGTAAATGCTCATCTTCCCTATTTGTACATTTTAATTACCTTCGCCATCATCTAACAATCACTTCAAGTTAATCTTTAGAAACACTAATAATTTAACACTGTTAAACGTA
Source organism: Onychostoma macrolepis (assembly GCF_012432095.1). Taxonomy (NCBI): domain Eukaryota; kingdom Metazoa; phylum Chordata; class Actinopteri; order Cypriniformes; family Cyprinidae; genus Onychostoma; species Onychostoma macrolepis. The sequence continues at coordinate 25,899,729 of NC_081176.1, read as the reverse complement.
ATCTTTAGCAAATCTCAAAATGAATATGTTTTTCATAATGTACATAAATGTTTGTTATAATGCTGTGATGCATAAATTCATTTTTATAATTTAAAATATTTTATTTTTATCAGCCAAAACACAAATAATTATCAACTTATTGTATTGTAATATTGATGCATCTTTATTTATTTATTTATTTATTGATTTTAACAAACCTCTAATAGGTTGGAGTTATCTTGACCTTCTGACCATTTCGAAGAACAAGGTCTGGTGCCTCTGCCAATCAGTGCTTTTAAGAAATACGTCTTCCATTAAAGACAAAGGCAGCACGTTCACTTTTTTCCAAGCATTTATGGGGTAAGCTGGCATACACAGCCTGCAAAAGCTGTTAAACGCAATACCCACCTCCCTGAAGGGTAAGAAAGTTTAAATAAGGCAAGTTTGCACTTAAACCAATGTTTGAAAAGTGATGGAAATAATAATATGAAAGAAAGAAAAAAAGACAGTCACACGAACTTGGCTCTGTGGAGCTAGGCTTGGATCTCTTGTAGGTCTTGCAGAAAACCTGGGGCTTCCTCCTCAATCTGTTGCAGTAAGACGACCCAAAAGGGTCTTTGCTCTTGGCCTCTGGAAGGAAAGTCAGCGGATCTTTTCTAACAGGCACAGAGGTGGCAGCTCTTTCTCCAGAGGTCCTCAGATACCTATCTGGAGCCTCCTGAAGAGAGCGGCCTGAGCAGAGGCTGGGTTCATGATTGGACGGTTTGGAAACAGATTCTTTATTCAACACAGTTCCATTCTTGTTTTTGCTTACTGTGCTCTGGAGTCAGAAGGGACAAGAACAAAGAACAAATAGGTTACAGATAACTCTAGCTGAGTGAGACAATACCCTGTCCAAAACTGGCAAAGGTTCAGCTCTTTAATATTAATTACGTAACAATACCGAACACTTAGCTACAAAGCAACCTTAGCATGAAGTACTTAATATTCATGACCTAACACTTAGACATAGTTAGAATCTTACATTTTCTACTAAGTATCAACATCAGTATGACTGAATTAATAGGTACAACTCATATTACGGTGACTATGCATGCTCTAGGCATAATAGCAACACTTTATCATAGTAGGATTTGTAAGATCACCACAAGTCTACCAATGACAGTATGATCTAATTAATATTTATGAGTCCTACTATGGTGAAGGCTCAATTCATGAATATTAAGTAACATGAATGAAAGCTCCTGAAGGGTTTTGAGGCGATGTCAGTATAACTTATTTTATATTTATGAGCCAAGACTACAAGTCGTCCTATGGTGAAACTTTGCTTTATGAATATTAATTAGGTAGCATGACTGGTTGGTCAGTGTGACCTCATTTATATTTATGAGCCAAGACATCATTCAAGGTGGTATGATCCAACATAACCATAAATACATAATAGTTATGATCTACACATTTGCCATGTAGGAAGGAATTGAATTTCACAACCTCTTTACCAACATCAGTATGACCAGATTTATGAGTATGAATCCTGGTGAAACTTCTACTTGAGAATATTAATTAGATGGACGTCCCAGAGTGATAATAAAGCAAAATCAGACTTAATAAGCATTTATGATCAAACACTTCGCCATACTAAGATTTGTAATATCACCACTAGTGTACCAATGATGAGAAAGGTTTGCCTCATGAATATTAATTAGGTAGCATGACTAGTTGGCAAGTGTGACCTTATTTATATTTATGAGCCAAGACATTATTTGATTCACTCTAGGACCGTTATAAACCAATGTCAGATTCAATTAATATTTATTATCCAAGACTTTGCCATAGTAGGAATCATAAAAACTTGCTTTGACATTATGATCAAATAAATGTTTATGAGCTCTACTATGAAGGCTCAGATCATGAATATTAATGAACATGACTTGTGAAAGGTTATGAGCCAACATCAGAATAACCTAATTTATATTTATGAGCCATGCCTTTGGAACAGCATTGCTATGAACAAATTAACATTTATCAGTCCTACTATGGTGAAGGTTTGATTAATGAATATTAATTAGATAACACAACTGCATTGTTTGCAAAGGTTATGAAGCAACATAAGTGTGATAATTTCTATTTAGGACATTATCGATACAAGTCGAAATGATTGAACATGACATAATAAGAAAGCCCTAATTAATATTCATGAGCTAAAACTTTGCCATATTTCAACATTATACTAAGCTTTGGCATAAATATAAATTACGTCAAAGTGACATTGCATCAAATCCTTCCTCGATACAAGCCCTACTATTGTGAATTCATGAACTTAGACTTTCCAGATAACAATGCAAGAATGTAATTAATATTGATGATCTAGAGCTTTAAAGTAGAAAGATTCATAATTTTGAAAAACTGAGTGGGCACTACATATTCTTGAATGTCTTTTAATGACAGACCTCAACACCATCTCACCTTAGAGACGTCACAAACAGAACCTCGGGACTTTAATTTGTGGTCTTCCTGTGAAACGTGTGCCGTGTCCTCTGAAGTGGACGACCTCTGTGTCTCTTTCACCTGAGAGTGGCCTTGTGTCCCTTCAGTTTCTTCTTCCTCATGGAAAAGCCCACATGCCTCCAGTTCCCCCGGATCCAGGCCTAACAAGATGGAATGATGGAGAACTTAGTGAAATAAAAAAAAAAAAAAAGAGAAGAAAACTCCAGGATTTTACAAGCAGCACATAACCTTCTCCTAACAACTGTTTTTTCTCTTTATGCAGTCCCCAGTACATATAAAACGGACTTATTGACCAAATATCATTCCTCCACCTTGGTGGAGGTCACATCAGCCATGAAACGGGGCTAAATCGCCCAATTCCCCAGAGACGTGGAACTAGACAGAATATAAGAGAGAAAGCCAGCGAGAAGGAGAGCAGCAGGACCATTTTAACAGATCCATAAAGTTAAGCATTTGTTTATTTATCAGCGATCCCAAGCCAGGAAAACTCTGATGCCGTCCAATATTATGTAGAGCAGGGAGTGAAGGAGAGTCAAAGGAAAGGAGACAGCTGCGAGATGTTAAACATACTGCCTGAAGCACAATGGAGGGAAAGAGCAGAGAGACAAAGCTGATCATTAAGGTACTTAGAGATGCAGAGACTTAGTAAAGCCCCAAAATAAGGGCATTTTCCCTCATTAGCTTCTTGATAATCTACAGCAGATATATCAGCCAAAGTTTACAGTTTGCTTTAACTGCTTATTTTGTTTAATGATCCAACTCATTAGGGAAAAACCAAGTCACTTTCTGAATTATGCGGGAATAGTCATGCTATACTGTGTTTGCGTTTTTGGCAAGAACCAGTATGAAGTCAATTTTATTTTAGATTTATGGTTGATTTTATTCTATAGTTTTATGTTTTCTGAAGAAAATGTGAGTGGTGTGTGTATGCAATACTCCACAGTTCTAAAATGGTTGCCAAGTAAAAAAAAAAAAAAAATGTAATAGAATATTTTTAAAAATGAATAAAATTATACAGTGAGGAAAATAAGTATTTGAACACCCTGCTATTTTGCAAGTTCTCCCACTTAGAAATCATGGAGGGGTCTGAAATTGTCATCGTAGGTGCATGTCCACTGTGAGAGACATAATCTAAAAAAAAAAAATCCAGAAATCACAATGTATGATTTTTTAACTATTTATTTGTATGATACAGCTGCAAATAAGTATTTGAACACCTGTCTATCAGCTAGAATTCTGACCCTCAAAGACCTGTTAGTCTGCCTTTAAAATGTCCACCTCCACTCCATTTATTATCCTAAATTAGATGCACCTGTTTGAGGTCGTTAGCTGCATAAAGACACCTGTCCACCCCATACAATCAGTAAGAATCCAACTACTAACATGGCCAAGACCAAAGAGCTGTCCAAAGACACTAGAGACAAAATTGTACACCTCCACAAGGCTGGAAAGGGCTACGGGAAATTTCCAAGCAGCTTGGTGAAAAAGGTCCACTGTTGGAGCAATCATTAGAAAATGGAAGAAGCTAAACATGACTGTCAATCTCCCTCGGACTGGGGCTCCATGCAAGATCTCACCGTGGGGTCTCAATGATCCTAAGAAAGGTGAGAAATCAGCCCAGAACTACACGGGAGGAGCTGGTCAATGACCTGAAAAGAGCTGGGACCACCGCTTCCAAGGTTACTGTTGGTAATACACTAAGACGTCATGGTTTGAAATCATGCATGGCACGGAAGGTTCCCCTGCTTAAACCAGCACATGTCCAGGCCCGACTTAAGTTTGCCAATGACCATTTGGATGATCCAGAGGAGTCATGGGAGAAAGTCATGTGGTCAGATGAGACCAAAATATAACTTTTGGTCATAATTCCACTAAACGTGTTTGGAGGAAGAAGAATGATGAGTACCATCCCAAGAACACCATCCCTACTGTGAAGCATGGGGTGGTAGCATCATGCTTTGGGGTGTTTTTCTGCACATGGGACAGGGCGACTGCACTGTATTAAGGAGAGGATGACCGGGGCCATGTATTGCAAGATTTTGGGGAACAACCTCCTTCCCTCAGTTAGAGCATTGAAGATGGGTCGAGGCTGGGTCTTCCAACATGACAATGACCAAGCACACAGCCAGGATAACCAAGGAGTGGCTCTGTAAGAAGCATATCAAGGTTCTGGCGTGGCCTAGCCAGTCTCCAGACCTAAACCCAATAGAGAATCTTTGAGGGAGCTCAAACTCCGTGTTTCTCAGCGACAGGCCAGAAACCTGACTGATCTAGAGAAGATCTGTGTGGAGGAGTGGGCCAAAATCCCTCCTGCAGTGTGTGCAAACCTGGTGAAAAACTACAGGAAACGTTTGACCTCTGTAATTGCAAACAAAGGCTACTGTACCAAATATTAACATTGATTTTCTCAGGTGTTCAAATACTTATTTGCAGCTGTATCATACAAATAAATAGTTAAAAATCATACATTGTGATTTCTGGATTTTTTTTTAGATTATGTCTCTCACAGTGGACATGCACCTCGATGACAATTTCAGACCCCTCCATGATTTCTAAGTGGGAGAACTTGCAAAATAGCAGGGTGTTCAAATACTTATTTTCCTCACTGTATATAAGGTGCCAAACAGAAAATAATTATACAAAAATGTGAATATATAAATGTGAACTGTGAATATATAGAAGTAAATCTGAATATATAAATGTAAATTGTGTGAACATATAGTTATGTCTGAATATATAGAAGTAAATCTGAATATTTCGTTACATGTCTGAATATGTAGAAGTAAATTTGAATATACAGATGTAAATCTGAATATATAATTTACATTTATATATTCAAACTTTACAAATATATTTTCGGATTTGATTCTATTTATTCAGACTTTTAATTATATATTGATATTTACTTCTATACGTATATTCATGATTTATGTTTCTATATTCAGAATTATAACTACATATTCACAATTTAATTTATATATTTAGACTTAACCATGTATTCAGATTTATTAGAAAATTAGAATATTGTGAAAAGGTTCAATATTGAAGACACCTGGTGCCACACTCTAATCAGCTAATTAACTCAAAACACCTGCAAAGGCCTTTAAATTAAATAAATCAACTTTTTGATGATATTCTAATTATATGACCAGCACCTGTACAGTCAGATTTACTTACACACACACACAATTTACATTTATATAATCAGATTTTATATAATTATTTCCTGTTTGGCATCACACACACACACACACACACACACAAGAGAAGAGTGAAAACGAATTAACCTGACAGGTGTTAACTAAAACTATTAAAAACATTTACGTTAACTGAAATAAATGTTAACTGAAACAAAATAAAATATTAAAATAAATATATACTGTCAGTAAACACTTCCGAAGCTACATTTCTAACTTCCTTTTAGTTGAAGTACTAAAATTACTGAAAAAAATGTAAATAATAATAATAATAATTAGTATAAAAAGTTAATTATTTTATTTCAGTTAACTTTTAATATATTGAAATAAACGTTTCTGTTAAAATTTCAGTAAACATTTCTGAAGCTACATTTCTAACTTTCTTTTAAGTACTAAAATCACTAAAACTAATAAATAAATAAGTAAATATATAAATAAATCTTAAAATTAAACTAAAATTAAAATGTAATCGGAAAACAAAATAAATAAAGCTAATTAAATATGATTAAGTTTCTTTATAAAATACTACAGTAATGATACTTATATATAAATAAGACAGGGATGTACCTCGATGAATCTTGAACGAAGAGCTTTGAGACGCCCCCGTATGGTTCTCATCATGGCAGAGAAGAGTATCTGATGCTCTTTTGGGTCTCCATCTGAAACAAATAAACATATATGATATAAAACCCACTAGATCATACTGAAATCTCCTGCTCTGAACCACGTGCACTAACCGCCATACCATGGTTCAGCTTCTCACCTGTTATTTCCTGTGAAGTCTCTCCCAGTGGTTGGAGTTTGACACTGTGCTCTGAAACCGGGCGTCTCGGACACCTTATTGGGTGTCCTGTTCACCTGAACAGGGCTGATTTTTATGGGTTGTTTGTTCATTTTAAAACTGAAAACTGAGCCACGTGTGGGTCCTTTGGGAATGTTATCCGAGCAGGTGCGTGTGACGCGGCCTGATGTGCGTGAGTCCGGTGAAAGATCCCGTCGGTCACCGCTGAGAGACGGCCTGACGAGTCTGCAATAGAAAATGTGCTGTTATGCAATTGTTAATGATGGTTTACTCTCTAAATGTGGCTCTGATACTTGTTACAATGTAAATATATAGATTTGTTTGCCCAAAATTTGCACACTTTAATACTTAGGGTCAGGAATTTGTTTGGAATAATTAAGATTTGTTAATGTTTTAGAAAGAAGTCTCTTTTGCTCACCAAGGCTGCATTTATTTGATCATAAATACAGTAAAAAAAACAGTAATATTGTGAAATAGTATTACAATTTAAAATATACCGGTATATATATATTTTTTTTGAATATATTTTCATATGTAATTGATAGCTTGGATCAAAGCTGAATTTTCAGAATCATTCAGTCTTCAGTGTCACATGATCCTTCAAAAATCATTCTAATACGCTGATTTTATGCTCAAGAAATATTGCTTAGTACTATCAATGTTAAAATCAGTTGTGCTGCTTAATTATTTTATGTAAATTTTTTAGCATTCTTTAATGAATTTTATTTTGTTAAAACATTATGCATGTCTTCTCGGTCACTATTGATCAATTTCATGCATGGATTTTGAATAAAAATATGAATTTCTTCCAAAAAACTAAAACTAAAATAAAAATACAGACCCCATATTAATATTAAATATTTAAATATACAATATTAAATCTTCTTATTATCATTAATAATTAATTATGTTATTTTTAAATTATGTTTTGGGAAAACATTGCAATTCAAAAGTATAAAGTAAGGGGGAAAAATGCAAGGACATATTAAGTTCATTAAAAGTGAAAGTAAAGATATTTATAATGAAAAATATTTTTATTTCAAATAAATGCTGTTCTTTTGAATTTTCTACTAATTACAGAATCTTGAAAAAATGTATTATAGTTTTCCAAAAAAAAAATGTAAAAAAATATCAAGCAGCAAAAACATTAATAATTACATGTCAATAATAATTGAGCATATTAAAATAATTTCTGAAGGATCATGCGACACTGAAGACTTGCGTAATGAGGCTGAAAATTCAGCATTGCATCGCAGAAATAAAATATATTCAAATAGAAAACAGTTGTTTTAAATTCTAAGAACATTTCACAATATTAGCATTTTTACTGTATTTCAAGTCAAATAAATGCAGCCTTGGAGAGCATCATAATTACTCCTAACTTTTGAGCAGTGGTCTAACAGTGAAGCTGGTCTTCTTAACACACACCGCTTAGAAAGTGAATAAACAGCTCCATCTAGTGACGCTTTCCAAACTTTCAAAGCATCGTATACTGAAATCTTACCTCACCGATTCACTCCTCTGACCTTCTTTTGACAGAATATTTCCATTAGAACTGCTTTTATGAGGCATTCTTCCATTAAGAGTGACTGAACCCCACTGCCTCTGTGGAACAAGAAACAAGAAAGAGTTGCTTTACATAAAAAGACTGAAATGAGACGGATAACATTTGTATTGGCTGATTATATGGACAGTAGATGATGGTATTATTACCTTGTGTGAGTTGCTGTCCTGCAGTCGAGACAGTGGAGATTGCATGTCAAGACCGCATGAATCTGACAACTGCTTCTTTTTGGGGATCCTGAACGGAACTGCCATCTACACCACACATGATAATTGTTAGGATATTCAACTTATCTGTTAATCGATTCACTTTTACACCATGATAAATCAGCTTAATACACTATAGAAAACAGTGTGTGTTTTTGTTTGGAAATCTAAAGACTTATAATTTGTATAGACAGGGTTTCTTCAGGGTTTACGAAGGTCAATTTAAAAATGTATAAGACCAAGTAAAGAACAATTAAGGAATAAATGGAAGGATATAACGAAAACCAAACATTAATACATCAGTATAGGGTCGTATTTCCAACAGATATACATTACTTTTTTTTTTTTTGTATTAATTTTAAATAAGTAAATAAATAAATATTCCACTAAACTATGGAAATAATAACTTTTACTGTACCTGCAAAGCATACATTTACTTGAAATGCAAAATAAAGATATGAAGTGTCTTGTTTTCTGAGGAATTGATCAAAATGAAGCAAGTTTATGCTTAAAACAACAAATATGTCAATACAATTCAAAACAACAATGACAGATATTTGTTCTTGTTTTAAAGAGAAACTCACTTCATTTTGTTCAGTTTCTCAGGAAACAAGACTTCTTATCTCCATTTTCAAGAAAACGTATCTTGATTTAAGAATGTTTAGATATTTGTACAGGAAAACATGACAAAAACACCGAAGAAGATATTCATTTTTGCAGTGCATGCGACATTTAGTGCCATGACTATGAATGTAAGACTTTCTGCTAAAATTTAAGACCTTTTTAATGCCTTAACTTGTGCAAATTATGACATTTTTACTTTTTTTAGTCCTTGATAAGTCCTGCTTTTTTTTCACTGAACTCAAATTATACTTGATATTGTTACATATCAAGCAAAACATTATGATTAATGATAATTAATGAATCGCCTTCAAAATAAAACATAATTGCATTGAAAATAAAATTAAGATTATGGTTTCATAAATAAATCAATAGAAATATACAGATATTTTCTGCTACAATTTACACATACTTCTTTGCGGTTTGATCTTTAATAAGACACAGAGTGTTCTAATTACAAAATAATACTAATAAGAAGAAAAATTGCATTGCAATATTGGCAACCCAAATATTTTTAATTCATAATTTATTTTTATAAACCAATTTCACATGCAGAAATTAATTATTTCCAAGCAACTCAGCATGGAAATCTGTCTTCCACAATTACTATTCTTGCAATAGTAATTTAATTCATTGTAAGTGAACAGCAGCTGTGAAATACTTCAGAATAATCCAGTAACCTTAAACGTCCTCAAATACCTCATTCACATAAGGCTGTTATCTTTGTAAGACTATTTAAAAATGTTTATATGCCCATCTGACCATCAAAACTGCTACAATCTCACTGCTCAATAATCAAACACACAGATTTCCATACAAAACACCATGCACGAGCTATAATCTTATATATTAGAAATAACAATTACAATATGAGTGTCTAAGAAGCTCTAGAGCTGATGAATGAGATTAATGTTAATCAGTTTAAACATGTAGCATTGGCTGCTGCACTCCTGGGCCATTAATATTAGACATCTGAGCTGATATTAGCTTCATAAACGGCATACTTACAGCACACACCTGTCTGAGACTCGCTCTATAAATATCAGGCATGGGCTATGAACGGGTGAAGGCACTGCTAAATCATTCTGGTCAGCAGAATAGCAATAAGTGCACTAAGAAGTGAGCATCCCTCTTTCTGTTTATGTGCGACGTTCTTCCCAATTCTTCTTCTTCTTCTTCTTCTTCTTCTTCTTCTGCGCTTGGCGGTTGGCGGGTAAATAATCGGAATCGTTACAGCGCCATCTGGTTTAGCTTCTGACCACTTCACGCAAAAAAACAAAGATGTTATCTGTCATTAATAGTGTATATAATATCACTCATAGTTCATAACAAAATTAAGTAGTACCAAAACTAAATTAAATAGAGGAAATAGGTTAGTATTGGCGTTTTTTAAAAATCGTTTTAAATTGTTGTGTTCGTGTGTTCTTTTTATTTATTTATTTATTTTAATGAATGTATGCAATTTTATTATTATTTTAGATGAAGGTAGGCATATGTAGGTAACGTTATAGCTTATTCGAAATGAAACTTGCAGCATGAAACATGATTAACATGCAACACAAACGGTTTAATAAAAAACCTGGTGTTTATTTATTTTTATTCATATAATTTGTATTATGTATTTTACACGACGATATATATATGTATTTATACATAAAACCATTTAAAATGAAGAAAATAACAACAAAGACCCGTGAGTAAGGCAACCTGCGCATGTCCAGCGTTGAAGAGCAAATTATGAGGGGCAGCGTAACTATTATATTTTAGCTGAGCTGTCAGCTTAATTTTCCCAATAACTACCCGTTTGCGTTATTATAAATTGGTACATCATGGTTAAAAGGTACGTTGTGTCTGTCGTCGAATAGCAGTAGACATCTTTTATTCTCAGGCCTCGAGGACAAAGACGCATCTGTAGTGTAACGTTAACTTAGCTAGAGGCTTTGTGCTAGCTAAGCTTCAGTCACTATATATCTATCAATATCGATACATTTACAGTGATAACGTGTCTTAAATATTACCAGCAACAGAGAAATGTAATTTCTAATGCATCCGTTTAAAAATTGTCCGTCTGGTTGCGCAGTTAGTTCCCGTTTTGCGTCTAACGTAACTGCCAGGCTAACGTTAGTTAAAAGTAAACAAAATTCGAATTAATGGAAAATAAAGTAAATTGAGTGTTACTGCGTATATTTATGCCTATTTGATATAACCTGAATTATACGACGAACTGATATAGTTTATGTGTTTGTATAATTATTATCTGATGTCAAACTGCACCTGCTGCAGTTAATTTTACACGAATTCATCATATATGTATATATATATATAAAATCATACTATATAATTCAAGAATTTGGTTTAAACGACATTTTTAATAATCCAAATACACCATTGTCCATTACCATTGGTGTAAATGTAAATAAATGTCAAGCTCATTTAAAGCGACCCAGAATTTAACAAAAGTCTTCTGTATCTTCACACTTCTATAAAGTCCTCTTGTTCATTATTCTTCATATATACTTCACTACTGTAGGTTTCATCACCCACTTTTGTCATCATAAATGACGTTTTGTTGACCTCTGTGTCGCTGCAGTACCTGTTGTTGAAGTCTGTCAGTCCCCTCAGGAAAAGCTGTTTTTAATAAACAGTAACTCCTGAGGCATATCTTTAATATTGGGAATAGAAGTTTATCACAGTTTATTATGTCTGTCTGACCATTTTTGTGTTTGTTTTTTACAGTGTGTTGCTCATCTGTTTCTTTAAACTACTTTTGTATGAAGGTAAGCACATGAAATTGCAGATATTTATTTGAATCGAATGTGAAGTCAATATCGACTGTCTTTCACATGTCCCTGGTCTGTTTTTGCGTTTGTTTCAGCATCTGTGCAGGAAGTAGTTCAGGGTTTTATTGGAGATTCTGCAGTTTTGCCGTGCCATCCTGGGGACAGGCAACCTACAGACATCACTGTACACTGGAGATATGAGGACAGGAAGAATCTTTACGACATACTAGGTGGCAAAGGGACGACTAAGGAGCAGGACCCAGAGTATGAGAGCAGAACGGAAACATTTCCTGAAGAGTATTCGAAAGGAAACTTCACACTTAGGCTTACGAATCTTAAGAAAAGTGATGAAGGGTCGTACTGCTGCTTCATCACTGAGTTTGGTCTCAATGAATGCGTAAATCTTCAAGTCAAAGGTGTGATGAAATAGTTTCTATAATTTGCTCCTAAAAATCTATGAATAGTATTAAGTGTGGTGAAGTAAGGTGGAAGTGTTTTTTTTGTTTTGTTTAGTTTTTTTCCCTGTTACGACCCTTCCAGGCTGTTGATCATCTAGGGAGTGAGAAGGGGAACATTTTAACAGTTCCTTTTCCTGTCGTTAGTGACCACTGTGTAGCAATTGAGAATAAGACAAAACACGAAACGTCAAGTGAAAACAATAATTTAATTAATATAAAGTAAGATGTACACTAATAATTCAGAATCAAATATTAACCCACAAATGAACAACCCCACACTAAATATACCAAAGGAAAAATTAACACAAGTCACAAATAGGTTCTGAGGGGGAGAACGAAGGGAAAACTGGATCGTGCCAAACAAAAGAAAGTAATATAATCAAAACGAGTCTTACTAAATCATTTCAAACTAATCCTAGACTAAAAAGAAAAGATTAAAGGAAAAGTCTTCAACGTCCATGACGTCGTAACTTCCCTACTCTCACTATCAAAACCAAAAATACAAAATGTGGCACAAACCCCTAACCTAGTGTATCTAGACAAAACAAAATTAACCTAAGTGTGCATTATGTATGTCACGTGACATCCTACCTAATCCCTTCGCCTCCAACCAGGTGAGCTCAACTTTGAAAGTTACTCAAAAGAGTTCCAACCTCCCAACTGAGAAGTTTACAAGGGTAGCCCCAAAAAGGCAGGATACACATGACAATACAAAATGCTAAAAAACACAAACTCAGAAACAAAAAGAAACAAGCATACAAAACCAGGTCAGATTCAGAACAGGCAGTCAGTCTCCCGCTTTGCAGCCCCATGTCCCTTAAGTAGCGTGTTCACCAGGTGTAGAGCATCAGGCTGTTTGGAAGAACGCGCCCACACAGCAGATCAGCCAATCACGTCCTCAGGAAGGATTGACAGGTCAGGCAGCCAACCAGCACACGGCCTGTTAAAGGGACAGTGCAAGAGAAAAGAAAAACCCCACACAGAAAACAAGCAATAACCAAAAATACTCAAAACGTCCCAAGGGACGTAACACCCAAAAGTTAAAATATTTTCTCTTAACTCAGTTTAATGTTCAAAGGCAACTGCACAGTAAGCTTTTCATAGGTTGATGTACTGAATGTAAACACTGGTGCTGCCTGACACTTTCAGTTGTTTGTTCAAGTAGTCCTGCATATCATTTCTGCCTCGACCAATAGCGTGGATTGGAGGCGGGGCTACCTGTAGTAAGCCGTTTAGTGAACAAGTGTACTGTGATGGAGAAATTCAAAACAGCAAGTTTTGAACGAGACCCAAAGATAAAAATGCTAAAACTAAATTAAGCTCAAAAACACAACAAACCTCTATAATAAACATGTTGTAGGAAAAAAACAAACAAACAAACAAAAAATACTACCGGTAATAATGAACAAACCAAATAGCAAATCTGGGAACATTTTAAAACAAAATAACCAGCCTGACAAATAAAATAACACACAAGCAAAATATCAAATTCTAATAAAACAAAAATAAATATTAAAACAAAATAACCAGAGATGCGTTTCCCAAAAGCATCATTAGCTATATGGCCGTTAGTTTCATTGAACTCTGTTGGTAACGACAGAACTTAAGACCATACTGTAGTTGCTTTTGGGAAACACACCAGTTTGACAAACAATATCAATTCTAAGACAAAATAAGCAGTCTGACAAACAAAATAACAAATCTGGCTAAATTAATTTGAATACAAAATAAGCAGTCTGACAAACAAAATAACAGATTATAAAAAAAAAAAATAACAGATTATTAAAAATAAATAAATAAAAAATAACGATCTAACAAACAAAATAAATTCTAAAACAATTCTGATGAACAAAATAACAGGTCTAACAAACAAAATAATTTTTAAAACAAAATGGCAAGTCTAACTAAATACAGTTTTAAAAATAACAGATCTGAAAAACAAAATAACAGATTCTGAAGAAACATGAATCTGGCAAACAAAGTAAAATGTTTCACAAACAAAATAATTGCCATAACAGTAACCAATCAAAACTAAGTCTGAACTAAAACTCAAAAAGCAATTGTGTAGGTGGAAGACAGAAGGAGTGGAGCGGATTGAGTGTTTGGGAAACCTGTTTGGAAACAAATAATTATTCTTGCACTTCCATTTGATATCATTTGTGGCACAGAAATTACATTTCACTGTAAAATGCAGTGAGTGTGTACTAGCCTACAAGCTACTCTTTTTCATTCTTCTTTCATTCTTTTTTTTTAGTTTTAGTTTTAGAGAAACCAAGAGGAATCCAAAAGCCAGACTCAAACAGTGGAGGTGAAACCACAGCAGGGAGGATCACATCTCTGTTAATCCCTCTCTTCTCTGTAACTCTTCAGCTCTGTGTGTGAGTGTTGACTGCATATAGTTCAGCAGCGTGTGCTTTAATTGCAGTGAGCTTTGACTTTGCAATATTATTATTTTCTACTCCTTACTTACACAGTAGAAACCACAGAATTACACTGCATTGTGTCTTGCATCTAAATATAATTTATGACAAACATTTGGACACACTCACACACACACATTACATATCAGGCCTGTTATATTCAGGGTAGATGCCATAAGTACAGTCTGTTCACTGGACTCTACTGTAGAGGATTTGAATTGGATTCAGACTTTAGATTCAGTTATTCAGCTTGCGAAACATTGCAAATGCGTCTTTCCAGATAATTTCCAATGGACAAAAACTGTAAATGTAAAATGGCATTAATTAAGACACAACCTCTTTTGAATTTGCATTAAACACATCAAGTAAAAAGTTGCGTATACCCTGACATGTTCTAAAACTTAAGTTTTTTTCAGTAATCTTGAAAGTTTGATGTTTACTAATCTGTTTACTAGTTATAAATACCTCTCCTGCATCAAGAAAATCAGTTGCACTAAAATGTATGCATTAGCTTTATTTATGTATTTATTTATTTATTTATTTAAAATAATTGTATTTAATTTAATGTCATATTTGAGTTACAAAATTTTATTTATTTAATATATTTTGTTTTGTGTGTTGAATTGATTTAACTGTTGTATTAACTCAGTGCTGTGCTGCCTGGAATAGTGCAAATAAATTTGTTCTGGGAAACATTTGCTTGATGTTTTGATTAAATGAGATGCGTAAAGGTACATTTTGCACTAAGCATGTCAAAAAAACAACAACAAAAAAAATCAGTGGAATTATGAGTGATATTTTGGCTAAATACCAACTACTTATTCAGGAAGAGGTTGTCTTACCGACATCTAAACCTAAAATATGTATCTTATGGGCTGCTGAGGATAATTGAATAGTGCCGCAGTAATACTCTCATGTCTAGATGGAAGCTCTGTATCTGCATACATTTTTAAATAAAATCTTTCATGTCTTGTGTTAAGAGTAGTCCTTGCTCCTCCTTTCATTTTATCCTTCTACCTTACAACTGAAACTGTCCAATCATAGGAGGGGTTACTGAGATAAACCTAAGTTCATCTGGTCATGTGATCTCAACATGGCAGCCTCCATTGGGCAACCTCTCTTGTAGTAAAGCAGTTTTTCTACGCCACTTACATCTTATAATAGCGTACATTATTTTACGTTTTAAAATATTTGTCAGAACTACTCTTTTCTTGGTGCACCTTCTCTATATGGGTCAACATATATCAGTATTTGATGAAGTGCTATGTAGCAATTTTTTTTGACAAATATTCAGTGTCATTTAAGTATCACTGGTATACTATTATTAATTAGTTGTATTAATATTTTGAATATTTATACATATTTTTAGTTTTTTAAATGTTCAGTTTTCATAGTTTTAGTATTATGTGTTTGTCACTTATAATGGTTTTAATTTTTTCATATATGTACAAGTTCAAATTAAAATGAGAAATGTTGCTCTGGCAACTAGCTGTAATAAAACATTTTTGATATGTTATTTCAGTAAACATTTATTTTATTTGTAATGCAAATGGTTCATAACTTAAATTTCGTAACTTACATGCAACACCAGTAAAACGAGGCTTAGTCAGATACGTAAAAGATTTTATTTTTCATTTTTAATTGCACACATGACTTGAAATGACAATGACTGAAATGGTTATATCTTTAGTATAAACACTGTAATGTTTGAAAAACTAGGGATCAATTTGTTATTTTCTGAAATGTAGAGTAAAATTTAGCCAAAATGGCAATACTTAAAGAACTAAACAAATAATTGTTCAGATAAACAGCAGAATGCTGGTCAAAAGACAACTGAACAACACAGTCAATGATAGTTCTCCATGGTTTCCTTTTCCTTCTGATTTATCTGTGGGACAAAACGACAATGGCAAACTTTGTAACATTAGTTTGATCAGTCACTAACAACTGCAGACTAACATTCAGAATTTGAAACCACAATCACGGTTTTTCAGTGAAAGTCTTCAGATTATACACACCTTTGACTTGAAGCTCTGTGGTGGTGTAATTCTGAGATGGTCCTGTGATATGACAGACATACTTCCTTGCATCAGTTTTTTGAAGATGGTTGAGTTTGATGGAGAAGTTGCCCTTCTTATACTCCTCAGGGAACGTTTCGACTCTGTCCTTGTACTCTGGAGCTTGATCTTTACATGTTCTGTTGCCGCCAATGAAGTCACACACGCTCTTCTCTTCATTGTCTCTCCAGTGTACGCTGAATTCTTCTATTTTGCTTTGAATCTCACTCTCAGGGATTGAACAAGAAAAGTCAGCTGAGTCTCCAACAAAACCCTCAACCTTCACAGGATCAGAGAAAGAACCTAAAAAACAGCAAACCGTTTATTATTCTGCATGTGACATGAAGTTTCATTTCAAATGTTTAATTCTCACCTGTGATATACAGCAGAAGCAAAGAGGTGATGACGTACCAACTGTAGAAAGAGGAGATAACCTACTTTTAGCCTCCATATCCCACCAATATTCACACTTATTGCAAAAGAACTGGATCTAACTGGATCTGAATCATGTTCTTCCTGCCATTCAATAACGTCTATGTCATTCTAAATAGTAATACTGTACATACCTTTGTATTTTAATTAATATGCATAAAAGATTTAAATTTACTATTAAGTTACAGCACCAATGTTGATTAATAGAACTATAGTTTGAATAAAACGTGGACCAGCAGGGGACCCAAAATGAGCTTTTTACTAAAAATGTCCAAAACTAATCAAAAAGTATTATTATTAATAACAGTATACACTAGGAATAACAACAAAAAGTAACAATTAATTTGATCCACACACCTTACACCGTTCTGTCTTTGACCTGCCTAACCAGCTACTGTAAAGCTCGACCAAACAACCGATCTACATTCAAGCCTTCTAACCAATCAGTTTTCTAAGAACCGGTGTACCAATGAATGACAATGATATTAATACATTTATCTGTAATGAATGGAATTCATGCTACTTAATAGACAATAAATGATATGTTAACAAACAATGTAGCTGTTAGCTTTCATGCTACTCTTAACGATGCATGGCGTTGACGTCTTTTTTTCTAAATTCTTAGAAACATACCTTTGTTCCATGGTATTTAGTTTTGTTTTGTTTATCAGACAAAGCAAGCTAGTGTAAATGTGGCACTTGAACAATTTAAAAAAATGCAAACAATTTCTTAATGGAAGCTAACAATGACTAAGTTTACAAAAATGGTTGCTGAGTCAAAGTGGCTTCGGAACGAATGACGCCGGATGCTCATGCGCATGCGTACGGATGTGACGTTTTACAGGTGACTAAAGACAGAAGTATCAGTTCATTTAATCTGCCTATTGTTTATATATATATATATATATATATATAATACTAGAATATTAGCCATTTATTAGTAGTAATTAAGCACATATTAATGTCTTATTCTACATGACCTTATTCTACATCCCGAATCCTACCCAAAACCTAAACTTTTCAACTACGTTACTGACTATTAATAAGCAGAAAATTAGGAATTTATTGAGGGAAAAGTCATAGTTAATAGTGAATAAGTGTTCCCTATTCTAAAGTGTTACCGATATTTTATTTGATTATTATACAATATTGTTATAATATTGGCTAATCAAATTTTACAAACAAGGCAGAATAACTTATCAATATCACTGCTCACAGAAGCCACCCACCAGTTTAAAGACTGAACAAATGCAATACAGTACAACTGAAACTTTGCCGATGTTTACACACCTTTGATGAATACATGTGCTCGACTGGTGAAGATGGAACACATCCTTCTTGATTCTTCACTTGATTTTGAAGGGGAAATATTGTTTGTTTTATGGTAAGTTTAGGTTTCATGTAATCAGGTTCACATAGTCATTTTCCTCAGGCAAAATCTTGGCTTGCATTACCACATTTTTTGTTCTTGAAGAAAGCATCATAGGAATTCCATTTAAAGATTCCATTAAGGGAGCGTTCAGTCTTGTTCTTCAAGTTCCTCATAGTGATCTGCAAATAATGAAGAGAAAATGAAATAAAATAAAGACTTAGACAGAACTTAGGATACTGTTTGTTTATTTATTTTATTTTACAGTTTAAATTTGCCTTCAAACTGTTTATTACCAGCATAAACACAGATGACAGCAACAGAAATACAAAAAGAATATGCTAAAAGACTTGCTGCTCTCTTCCTACTAAGCAAAAAATAAAGCAAAAACTGTGAGATCTGTAGCTTACCTTGAGGTAATTGACTTTTTTAGTGTCCTGCGTCTTTCTCTCTCGTGTGTTCCTGCCAGAGGTTTGACAGACTGTACAGCTGATGAGTAAACACAAATAATTGATCTTGTTGTTGGGAGGAGCAGAATCCACCTGACATTACATGTGACCATTCTACATACAGTACATTATATACTACTTGATTTTTAAATACCAGTTTATTGGGTACTTTCTGATATGTCATTAACATTGTTTTTAAAGACTATAATCCAAGAGTAAGGCAGAGAGAGAGAGAGAGAAACAAACAAAAAAAAGACTTCTGTAAGTCCTGGACAAGAAAAGTGAGACAAAATAAGTCAAAGCTAGAAATCCACTTGTAGTTCAGTCCCCAAAATTGCCTTAAATATGACATGGAAATTAAAAATATAATATGTAAAAGCCAGCTATTTATTTATTATTATTATTTTATTTTTTTATTTTTTTTTTTTTTCATTTTTTATTTTATTTTTTGCTGAAGCTGTTTGCTCATTTTAAGTTGGCTCAATTTTTTTTTAAATTTTTTACAGTGTGGATAATGTCCTGACAGAAAATCTCAACCAAGTACATTTTACTTGGGTTTTTTTTTTTTTTCTTCTGGCGGGGGGCCTGTTACTTTAAAAGTACAATTTTCAGAATTAATGAGAAATTAGAAATAAATATCTTTGTGAAATGTTCTTTAGTGGAAAACATCAAGAGCAAATTTATTTGATCCACCCAGACCTTACTAGATCGTTCTCTCTTGGGCCTGTCTCAACATGCCTCAACTCCATTCAAGTCTCCTAACCATTTTTATTTTTATGGTATACAGATCCACTTGGAATCGATAATAATCACATATATATCCGTAATGAACATAATTAATGCCACTTTAGGGGAACAAATTTATATTTTACAAACATTACAGCAATTAGATTCCATTCTTCACAAGAGCACATGGCTTTGACGATAGAAAATGTATTCTTCAAAATTTACTAAAACATACCTGTGTCCCATGGTATTATGGTTTTAGTAACAACTCAAATTAAAATGTAAAAACTAGTGCTGGGCAACGATTAATCGCGATTAATCGCATCCAAAATAAAAGTTTTTGTTTATATAATATATCTGTGTGTACTGTGTATATTTATTATGTGTATATAAAGACACACACATACAGTATATATTTTGAAAAGATTTACATGTATTTACATGTATATATTTATTAATATAATTTATATGATATATAAATATATTTAATATATAATCATAACACATTTTTCTTAAATATATACATACATGGGTGTGTATTAATATATACATAATAAATACACACAATACACACACATATATTATGTACACAAAAACATTTATTTTGGATGTGATTAATCGCAATTAATCGTTGCCCAGCACTAGTAAAAATGTAACTATCTAGAAGTTAAAACCAATTCTTAAATGCATGCAACGACTAACTACATACGTTGTAAACGTGGCAAAGTAGACATGTCCAGCACGTGACCATCTCATATCCGACACGTGAATGACAGCACATGGCATGAGCAAATGTCTAGCATTGCATTTCTAGGTTTATATTATTATTATAATTATTATTATTATTTTATCATGCCTATAGGTTTGTGACTGGTATTAGTGAATTATATTGAGCAAATAGAATACAGTTTGATCTGACAAAATATTACACACCTTTGAGAAAAAGCTGTAGGTCTTGTCCTTGATTAATGGAAACTGAATACATCCCTCTTGATACTTGAGTTGATTTTGAAAGGGAAATATTGTTTGTTTCAGTGTAAGTTTAGGTTGACTTTGCAGTTTCATGTAGTCCTTTTCCTAAGGTGAAATCTTGCCTTAAAATACAACATTGTTTCTTTTTTTTTGTCCCCTTTCCTTTCAAAAAAGCATTGTAGGAATTTAAAATGTCCAGTTTAGGAGTCTCCAGTGTTGTTCTTCAAGCTCCTCATAGTGACCTGTGAAGATTTAAAATAATTATGAGAAAATTAAACAATAAGGGGAACTCGACTTCCAGAGTGCTGTACTCTCGCCTGCCTTGTAGTGTTCTTGTAGTTTTGTCAGAGATACTGATACTGAGTAAAACTTACTCAAGTTACGGCTTATTGTAGCCTTCCGAATAAGTAATTAGCGTTGTTGTTGCTACATGTCTCTCGGTACTTGATTTTAAAATACTTGATTTTGGAACTTAAAATCACTTAAAATTGGTTGGGGTGGGTGAGTACCAATCCCCTGCCAAGCACAACAGACTTTATGTTTACTTTTATCTGTTACTCCCTTACCCTAGACCCTTACATCTGGGACGTAACAAGCATAAAGACAAAAGAAATACAAACAGAAGATGCCAAATTAATTGCTGCCCTCAGTAAAACATCAGCGAGATACAACTTACTTTAAGGTAACTTACCTTTTGCCAAAGTCTAAAAAGATTAGTCTTAAAGTGACCTGCCTCTTTCTTTCTTGTCTTCTGTGTTAAAGAAGTGTTTACTTCTGCCGGTGGTCTGAGAGACTGTGCAGGTGATGAGTAAACACAGAGCTTTGTTGTGATGGGAGGAGCAGAATTGCCTTGACGACAGCTAAAGAAAACTACTGGAAAGTCAAGTCATTGGCAGTTATATACAAGTACAGATTCTTGTATTTAAAACACCAGTTTATTGAAAGGGGGTGCTGTGTGATCTGTCATTGGCATTATGATCCAAATGTAAGAACTGGCTGAATATTAAAGAGAAACGCCTGACTTTTAGTTTAAATGCTTTAAATCAATTGAAATAGGCCTAAAAACCTTCAAAACAACACAAAAAGTTTAAGACTTCCATAGAGGAAACTCATTATGGTGTTGAACAAGAAGTCAAAGCTGAAAACCCAACTGCAGTTCAGTAAACAAACTGCTTTAAATACGATTTCAGATTTAAAGATGTATAATGTAAATGACAGAAATGCAAAACATGTCACTTGTCCCTGTCAGCCCTGCTGGGAAAAAAAAAACAAAACCATAGACACCATCACAAATTTTGTAATGGTTTTACTGGTTATAATGGGACTTGTAGCCTATTGGTTTTAATGGAAATGGACCCTGTGGGTATCTACTGGTAATTGGTCGCCTTCTATTGGTGACTTGTTAAAACCAATAAATCCTAATGGAATATGTCCCAAAACGCACTACAGAAAACCATTTTTTAATGGTTTTAATGGTTAAAAGTTGATTGTTTGTAATGGTCTTTGTTGTGGAAACCATTTATTTATTTATTTATTTGTCACAAGTTTCCATTGTCTTTCTGCATTGAAAGTAAAAATTTCACTAGTAAATCATTTCACATCATTTGATGTGTTGTATTTATGTGGAGCAGGATTTTGGAGCTATTGATTTGAAATTCATGTCTGTGAGATCAGAGTGCATATCTACCTGACTAAGACATGTGATTTCATCAAACAGGGCGACGTTACCTCATGCTGTTTGGAACGTTTTAAATATCAATGGTTGGATGCGTTAATCTCAAGTGAACCCATGAAGCAGTATTAAATGTACGACTTTAACTGATCTCTAGTCAGTTTTATAGTTTACGGTGATGCATAACTTTAGATTAAGTTCTTATATAGGCCTATGCTATTATATTGTTGATACAAAATTAGTGCTAAAATTAATAAAAGACTTTGTATCATACAGTTAATCTGTATAATTTAATATTAAGATTCTAATTAGAAAACGCAAACACTATTTATTGACAGATTTCACGTGACTGAAAGCTATGAATTGCAGTTACCCGCTTTGGCCAGCAGATGTTCTCAGCGAGCGGAGTTTTGAGCGCTTAGAAACACTTTTATCATTTTTTTTCAAAGTTTTTTTTTTTTCCTTCTCATCACTACAGCGAGGTACTACCCACCATGACTGCTTCTAGGAGATGATTTACTTAAACATTATTTACGTATCCAGCTGTGCCAGGACGTGAAACTCAGCCCGGGAAACTGCAGGTGGATAAATATCCGATGTAGCCTATAAGTCTGTCTGTATCGTGTAGCTGTCTATTTGAATGAACTGCAGCTCAGCTCAGAGTTAAAATAAACAGGTCTCGTTCACAATGAACGATTTCCGGTTGCTTTGTCACAGTAAATCGCTGTCATTGATTGTTTACCCTGACTGGCAGTCAGTTGTTTACAATACGAATCCAAATCCTAAAAAGGTATTTTACGTACTTCTGCTACTTTGTAGAAAGGCAAGTTTCATCAAAGCTAGATTTTAATGAAGAGAGACCGCGAGAGAGAAGTGTGTAAGGCTTAGTTCCTGTGGTAATAAACAATGGAAATGGCACGTGATACTTTCAGTACCACGTAATGTCCAGTCTATTCAGTGGTGTATAATATAGTTACAATAATGGATTTTTGTGATTTTTATGTATTTTAATTTTCAAGATAATTGTTATCTTGACTGATCAGAATCACAATCTCTCCATTTTATTTGCCTCATTTTATTTGGTTATTTGGATAGGTGGCTTAGAAAAAATAACTTAAAGGGTTTTGGGTCAGTGGTCTTTTGTTTAAATCTACAGCCTTTGCATTGGCAGACCAATATTAACCTTAAGCTTCAGCCAATATTTGACATGCTGTTTATGTAGTGTAACAAAATCCCTAAAGCAATGACGCCAACATCACACACTGTATAATAATGATGAACTTACTATGAGCTGTTAAAGGAAAAATGTATCATTAACTCATCTGCTCACCAGTGGATCCTCTGTGAATGGGTGCCATCAGAATAAGAGTCCAAACAGCTTATTAAAACATCATCCACAAGTAATCCACACCACTCCAGTCCATCAATTAACATCTTGTGAAACAAAAAACAGGAAACAAATTCATAAAGACATTTTTTAACTTCAAACCATTGCTTCCGACAAAAACACGAGTTCTGTATTCCATCAGTTTGCCAGAAGTGGTGGTTTAAAGTTAAAATGTCCTAATGATGAATTTGTTTATTACAAACACACAGTTTTTCACTACAGAAGATGAAAATAGGTCTACTGGATTATTGTGATGTTTTTATCAGCTGTTTGGACTCTGATTCTGACGGCACCCATTCACTGCAGATGATCCATTGTGAGCAAGCGAGTTAATGATACATTTCTCCAAATCTGTTCCCATGAAGACACAAACTCGTCTACATCTTGGATGGCTATTTTAATTTTCGGGTGAACTGTTCCTTTAAAAACTGTCAGGTACAGTTTGTGAGTGTGACTTCCTTTCAGTGGTTGGTAGAGAATCGCCCTCTTCTTGGTTTCAAAGCTCTGAATTACATTTCCATTTTTGAAAGCAGCCAGAATTAATCATCTCAATGAATTTTAATGGCGGAAATGACACAAAGATCATCCAGCATCTTATCTGTAAGCATTTTATGGAGTAACCTGATTAATTTATTGCTGAACAAGTATTCTGTTTCGTAAGAATCCTATTTTTTTCGTACTGTGTGTATTTTATTTTTGTCTTGCAGGTCTACTAGTATGGTGTCAAGCTGTAGAAACGTTAACAGAACTAACACATTTGGGACAAAATGTGTCTATAAACTGTGATCTTGACGAAAAAGAGATTTATTGGATGCTACTAAAACTACCAAATCGTCCAGTTATGATACTGCGGTTATTTTCAACTTCACCAACTCCTTTTTACTACGATGTAAGATTCAGACTCAAATATTCAGTGCAACCTAAACATCATCTATTCATAAAAAATGTCACTACGGATGAGTTAGGCGTTTATTACTGCATGACCACAGAGGCACCTCCAAAATTCAGCAGCGGCACCAGACTTCACATCACTGGTGAGTGAGCATTCAGTAATCAGGCCACATGGATGTTCAGTGCTTTGGTTATTTGAATGTAAAGCTATTTTTTACAGAACCAACTAAATTACCGGAGTGTCAGAATCACACTGTGGTGAAGTATATTGAGCAGAATCATACCATGCTGAATGATACTGACCAGAGACCATGGGTGATTGTTATCATCGTATCTGGTTTGATGCATGGTGTTCTGGTCTTTGTGGTGATTGGTGAGTTCTGTTCATTAATGCAATCTCATTTAATCTATCTGTAAAATAGGACAATGATTCTCTTCTCTTGCAGGTTTTGTATGTTGCTACTCTAGAGAAAACTTCAAACACCAAGAAGCAGATTTAGAGAAAACTCTTCACAAACAAATTAAGAAGCCAAACACAATGGTAAATTATGCAAAACAATTTATTTAATTATTACTTTTAAGATTATTTATCACTGTTTAGATCATGAAACAGATACTTTACATACATTTCTAAATGCTAATACCGGCTGCCGCCTTGTTGCTCTTTCAGTATACCGAGGTGGTCTTTTCCCAGATGGAACAAAACCAGTGCTTTTCAGCTGCAGCCCAAATCGTAAACAGGAAAGCTTGTTCCTGACCTTGTATCAGTGTGTTTATTATACCTTTGTTGTAAATATAAATTTTCATAAAATATACTTAATGAATAAAACATAACTAAGAAATAGACATCAAAAATGAGCTTCTCTCTCTTTTTTAAATACACAATGGAATCATCCACCTACTAGATGATGGCCAGCCAAACGCTTCTGAGCAGATCAAATGTAGGCATTGTGGTTGGCCTTGGCCAGACAAGCTCAGTAAACTTTTCCACAGATGGTCACCTGATCACCAGTGAACTGCAAAGCCAGGTGGTTTAACCTTTAACAGTATGAAGCTTTTTTGTTTTGTGTGTGTATATATATATATATATATATATATACAGTATATGTACATACATACAGTATGTGTGTGTGTTTATATATGTAGAAATGTAAACAATCATGTAGAAATGACAACAATCATTCTTTCAAACTTCTAAAGCCTTGCTGACTGCACTGCTATTCTTTTTCCATTTGAGGTTAAAAAAATCATGTGATGACGATATCTCTAAAGCAGATGGGAACTCTGTTCAAGGGTAAACCACCTGTTTAGACAAAGAAGAGACCTTATGAGTAATTTCTTTTTGTCAGGTGACCAACTCAGTGGAACTGATGGTTTAAGTATTGAGCCTAGTTTAACACTTTACTTGAGCTAAACCATGCTGCTCTTTTATTTAGGAGATGCAATAAGCGTCTGCTTCATGTGAACACAAACAATCAAACATCCAACAATCTGAAATGTCCAACACAATTTTGCACAACATAGAATGTGAAGATATTTATTATTTTTCTACAAAGCGTATGAGATGACATAAAAAGTTTCAGAAATGAAGCTACAACATCCTCATGTTGCTGTCCTTCACACAACAAAACCACACCACTTACAGGAAGTCAGACTGAACACGAACCACATTTTGGCCATTTTGAATGCCAAGAGCCAGCTAGAATGCTACAGTAGTACACTCTAAATAATTTTGAACACATATATGTTTTGGCCATTTTATTAAACTTCTTTCAAACTTTGATTCCTCTACTAAAACACAATACCATCACTGACCTCCAGGGGCCATCACCTATTCATCTATTGGCCAAACTGCTTTTCCTATCCCACCATCTCATTCTGTAGGTGGGAAACAACCTGTAAACAACAACCAATACATTTTATTTATATATACAGGTTAGAAGTGATCCGTAAAGATTAATAATGAGGAGTTTAAAAAAAAAAAAAAAAAAGAGAGAAAGAAACTCGTGAGCCAAACATATAACACCCTTACATCAATAAAACCCTTAACAATTTAAGTCAACAGTCAGCTACCATTGGTAAAGCCTGGGACACACTAGACTTTTTTCAAATCTTAACCGATTCTAAAATCATGAGAGACCACATACATGTTTCTGACAGTCTCAAACCAACTTTTAGCCTTATAATTCACTAAATGCACACTAGATGATTCACACGCACACTTAAGAGTTTCACAAAACAGCCTCAAAATAGTCTTAATATTATTGAAATCAAATATAGCTTGCCTTATTTTTTTTGACAAATCAGAGAACATAAAGGCATTGTCTTTCCCCAGTTTCATTTCCATATTATTTCACAGAAATGATGGCCTGGTTCCTTACTGATGTATCAAGAGAAGTGGTTTCTCCAGCAGTATCGCTAGCAATAGTGATTAATGCTCCCCAAACAGTCAGTGCGTGTTATGAGCTTTTCCTGGGCAACACGTGGAACTGTTCAATAGTTATGTTAAGTCAAAACTAGCAAAGAGTATATATATATATATATATATATATATTACAAACTACATATAAACAAACAACACTTTCAAAAGATATCTCCCCAGATAAATATTCTATGTAAAATATATATCTAAAAATATATCCCATATATCTAATTCTTCTTAAATGATCCCCCTAACCAACCATCAGCACAAACACACACACACACACACACACACACACACACACACACACAAACACACACTCACCCCACCCCTGGCTAAGACTTTTGTGGTTGACCTGATCACACCCAGTCACACTGCTTGAGAACACCAAGCTACAGACTGAAATACTGTATTTGTAAGCTTGCACAGTTTTGAGAAGAATCCACTTCGATGTCATACACAAACCAGGTAAGTCTGATTTATATTGTGTAAAACTAATATATGTCAAATAATGTCAAAACTATATTTATACTGTAATTCTTCTTGACATGATGTAACTTCTTAAATAGGCTATTTGCCTGTAAAGTTTATTGTCAACATTACTGTTGTTTTGCAGTTGCTGGAGACAAGGTCTTCCGAGACAAACACAGAAAGAGCATTGCGGAGGACAGAAATGGTGGAGCTCAATGTAAGATGAGGAAGATGTTGTTGATGTGGATGCACACAGGAGTGAGGAATGAAGTCCGCTGGGACACATTTGCATTTGCTTGAAATCTTTCATTCAAAGTAGATGTATTTTACATGTTGTTTTCTGTTAAAATAGTTTTCTGGCTGTTTTTATGTTTTGGATATTTACTATGTTCCCCTAATAAAGATAAACAATCAATCTGCCCACCTGGTCAGCAACCAATCACATCATTCACCTGTAAGGGTTTTGAGTGGGATAAATGAAATGACTTTTGAGGAAAGTCTGTGTGCTCAGTGGCCCAATAGCTGTCTTGTTTAGGGG
Source organism: Onychostoma macrolepis (assembly GCF_012432095.1). Classification (NCBI taxonomy): domain Eukaryota; kingdom Metazoa; phylum Chordata; class Actinopteri; order Cypriniformes; family Cyprinidae; genus Onychostoma; species Onychostoma macrolepis. The sequence goes on along the minus strand of NC_081176.1, from coordinate 25,871,808 downwards.
TGGGATTAGTTTCAAATCAACCAATTGAGTTTAACGTGAATGACCAAAAGAGAAGGGCACATTACTTGCATGGCAACAAACGGATGTTGCACGGAAGAATACCTTAGTAACATACATCCGAATTGGTACATACTTGGCAGTATACGGACCCATACGGTATTTCCATGTCTGGTCAGTAATACTCCTGGATTTGACAGAAAATGCTGCGTTGCGTTTACTGGTCCATATACAACTCTTTTCATGCACTGAGCTGGCTCTCCTGGTGCACATTCTGTTGTACAGTGAACAACAAAATATACAGTATGTATATATATATATATATATATATATATATATATATAAAGAATATGGGTGATGTTATTTCTCAGTACTCTACTTTCAAGAATTGTGTCTGCAAGTTTCAGCTATAGAAGCACGCAACATCCAGTAAGTGACGCTTACTCACTCTGATTGGCTATTGCAGGCATCACATCAGAGGCAGCTGGATCAAGAGTTGTAAATATCAAACATGTTTGATATTTATGATTTAAGTTTGGGGGTGTTCCGTCTCTATTGGATTAAATAAAATCTGCCTTAAAACCTGTAGCTTGATACTCTGAAGGAAAGAGCCATGACAACTTTTCCAGACAGTATTTTCAGTTGACCTTCACTGTCTTCATTCTTTTTTTCTTTTTTGAAATGAAATCAAGAGAAAACCAGTTCAGAACACAGTGGTGAGTAAAGAACATCATTTTAAGGTTTGCATGAACCATTCCTTTTCCTTTAAATAATTGATGAATTTGGTTGTACATTTCTCTTTCTTAAATCTGAGAAAGGCATAATAAAAGGAAGAGATGTTACTTGTCTAGTTTATGCAATGATTATGTTTTTAAGTGGGTCAGTGGATGTGTGATATGTGAGTTGGTTGTTCTCGTGACACACGATTTCCTCAAGAGTGTACTTTGTACCTGTATTCATAAACTCATGTACACACACTGTAATTATAAAGTAGCTCTTGAACTTGAATGCCCTGAATGCTACATGGTACCTTACAACCAGCACTCTGAAGCTAAGCAGGGTTGAGCCAGGACAGTACCTGGATGGGAGATCTTCCTGGCAAAATCTATGTTGCTGGTGTAGTTTATTTTAAGGTACTCATGTTTATAGTGGCATGGTTCATATTATCCCAGTATGCTTCTGTCCTGAATGGTGAATTTGTGGTGGTCTGTATGTTTGTGTGAATTCCACTAGACAGTGGGTGTGTCCCTTTTGTGACTTTAGATTTCAGAATTGTCTACTTATGCCAGTTCCACGCAGACATGATCTTCACAGAGGACTACTTCACTAAGTATTCAGGTCTGCTCCTGGAGACCCAGTGTCCAAGCATATTGGAACATATGTAAGACATTGGATATACAAAAACAGCGTTCATTACCCCTAGCTTAGAGCACAATTTGGGACAAGGCCTTGAACAAGAACACTATATTTAAAAAAAAAAAAGTCACTGTTCTGAGAGAGATCCTGACTCTCTGCACTCTCAGAAAAAAATGCTTGACACTGGGGCAATACCCCAAAGGAAAAATTGGTACTTTTTAACGCCGAAAGGGTGCAGATTAACACCTTACATGTATACATTTGACAGACACTTTAATCCAAAGCAAATTACATTGCATTCAAGGTATACATTTTATTACTTCATGTTTTTCCACTGGGTACCCATCAAGAGTGTTTCAATGCCTATGTGGCAGAAGAGCCTGGAATAGGTTCCAGCTTCCTTGTGACCCTACATAGGACTAGCAGTTTGCAGAATAAATTGTATTAAACCAATGACTTTGGTGTTGCTATAGCACCATGCTTGTCTGTTTAGGTTAAAGGACCTACTAATATGCAACTTTTAGGAGTAGAAAAGGTACAAAGGTGTACTTGTGAGGGATCTACCCCAGTGACAAGCTCTAAAGGTTTGATTTTTCCACATTTTTCTGACAGTGTGTATTTGTAAAAAAATCCCATGGTGTTTCTTGGTAAGAGTAGATGTGTGACTTTTGGTGTCCTGGTCAAATTGGCCTTTGTTTTCATTGGAAGTGTCCACACAAATGCTATAAAAATGTAAGGAAGTTATTTGTTTTCCTCTGTTTCTTTTTTCATATCCCTCATCTGATATAGATGTGTTCAATCACTTGTGTTCTTTCTCTCTGTGTAACACGTTAGTGGCCCTTTGACAGATGGCTGGCATTGAATTTGTTTGCTATGACGGGCATGTCTAGTCAAACAGGAAACAAGTTGAGATAACGATCACATTATGCTGTCTCCTGTATGCACTTTGGTAAAATATCATTTTGGTAATTCATCTGGAAGGCTGTCAATGTATACCCGTGCTAATGCACAATAAATAGTTTAGTGTCTACTGATGTTGCTGCAGGTGACATTTTGAAGTCGAGAGTTACTCAGACCAACGAATGTACCACTCGCCTCTCACACTCCGTCTTTTACCATGTCAGTCCACTTTCTCACCAACACCACCAACTCTGGAATGAACAATGTTACTGAGACAGCTGTGAGAAGTAGTGCAGGATCAATCACAGGAGCTCTGATCCTCTGTCTTTTGCTACCCATTGGTGTCTCTGGAAACCTCTTGATTATTTGGAGCATCCTGGCTCGAACCCGCCACCGTTCCATCACAACCCTCCTGATCCTAAACCTAGCCTTTGCGGATGGATTCTTGATGCTTTTGATGCCTTTTTTCATTGTTTATTTGTTAAAACGCTACTGGATTTTTACCCTGCCACTGTGCAAGATTCTGCTGTATCTCTGCAGTGCCAACATGTACGCTTCGATATTTTTGATAACGTTAATGAGTCTGCACAGGATGGTGGCTGTAGTTTGGTGGAAACATACTGGTGTCCTGACAGACCGGAGGGTGATTATTCGGGTGTTGATAGGACTGTGGATTTTTGCTCTGGGGATATCAGTACCTAACTCTGTCTTCTGGACTACTTTCTGGAGTGAGCAAGAGCCAAAGTTTTTAATGTGTGCTTGTAAACATCCACTGCCACGAGATGTGAGTTATGTTTGCCAGATAACATTTATAAACTAATAATATTTAGTAACAATTGAAAAGAATAGTAATTGAATGTATGCATAGCAATGTGGGGCAGTATATGTGGAAGTAGCTATGCTACTAGCTATATTTTAGTAGTGCTGCAGTGTGTCAAAATGCTATAACACTGTTTTAAGAAGCATTTTTACAATTGAATTGCACATGTAGCCTCACAACTGAACTTTCTGATGCAATGGTCCTATTTCAGCTTCTGTGTTTCCGAGCCGAAGTTGTCATAGAAGAGTAAACACTATGGTAAATTCTACTACTATTTCCGGTTCTAAAGACAAAAATCAATATTAATGACACAATGACACTCCAGCAATCAACACACATAGAAAGCAGAAACTAGCTGCCTAGCTAGAAAACTGGTGGAAGCAAGGGCGTCATGGTTTATCAATCTATAACGCATTCCACTTCAATAAACTTGGAAGTATAAAATATGGTCTGTGATCAAACACAATCTATTAGAACGTTTCACTCTAGTACTAGCTATGCAAATAATCCATTAGTAATTTGATTGATGGCTCAGTCGGACTGAAAAATGCTTCATGCAAACCCCTCAATCGATGCAATTTAGCTCAGTTCGAATGATATTTCAGTTATTGAAAAGGTTGACAAAAATAAAATAAATATTCAGTAACTTTTCATTGAATGATACTGAATATTTCCTAAATATTAGCTAAAAGTTCATGGGAGATTTATACAGCATGTCAGCTTTCTTTTTAGTTATCAAAGCAAAAATGATTATTATACTCACAGTAGCTCCGATGATATTATCGTACTCTCGTATCATACAGATTTGAACTTACCGACTTGGCACTGCACATGTGCTTAAGTTTAATTTACATGAATATGTGAATCAGGTTGCATGGGTTAGGGTTTAGGGTTAGGGATTGGCGAAAATTATTACATGTAAACATACTGGAAAGTCTAAATTAATCATTACTAATCTGAAAAATATCTCAAAATTAATTTACGTATGAGATGACAAGATGTTTATGAATTATTTGTGTGTTGTCATATGACCTCACTCTATTTTAGGTGATACTGCAGCACTGTTTGGAAATCCTGCTGGGTTTCTTGATGCCGTATGGGCTGATCATAAGCAGTTACGTGTGTATCCTGCGCAGAATTCGCAAGACACGGTTTCGTAGGCGCATCCGAAGTGAGAAACTCATCCTGGTGATTGTCATCACCTTCGGCTTGACCTGGCTTCCTTTCCACATGATGAATATGGTGGAGGTGTGTGTGCACAACACTGTGTGCAATATTTATAATATTTTTATTTTACAAAGTTGATACCTTAAAATGGGATCTTCATGTTTGAGAACATGTTTGATTATGACTTTCCTGCACAGATTGCTGGGACTTTTCTCCCTGAAGATTCCCATGCAAAAGCAAGGTGAACTAAGCTGAATGCACACAGAGAATTATTATCTGAATTCTTTCATTGTGTGTATAAAGTAACTTATTGACTATCTAAAAAAGTTATGTAACTAATGTATCCTCTTCTTCACAGACTACAGAAAATCTGGTTATCATTCCGAGGCTTCAGCTCCATTATCACCTTCATCAGCAGCTGCATAAACCCTGTTCTCTACACCTTTGCTGGAAAGTCATACATTAAACATGAAGGCCTGGGCTTCATGGCACGACTTTTTGAGGGCTCAAGGATCGAGTCCATGCGAAATAACCGGCAGAATCAGAAAAATCAGGATCAAGAGAAGAAAGAAGTGGTTAACCATCTAAGAGACAGAGTCTGATTTCACCACTAGTGCATGTAGTCTTGTTGGGCTTGTTTTTGGTTCAATTTTCTTTATGCATCTGTATAGGTTAGACTGAATGAGGCTGTTACTGGCGGGAAAAGGACAAGTTTACTTAAGTAGAAGTACAGAACCTCTTTCTTAAAGTCATTTGGAATGATTAAAAAAAAGAAGAAGAAAAAAAAAGTGTCCAAATGCTTTTTTGGTTCAGGTCTTTATCCAGCAGAGGGCGCCACACAACAGAGAGACAAACACACACCTCGCCGTAATAGAGCAGTAGTAGAAGGGAGGTTTGTATTATCACAGTAAATAACAACATTCAGTGTATTATTTTTACATTTTCAGAATAAACATCACTTTATTTGTTGTTTATGCTTAAGAACAATTTGATTTGCTGATGACTTAACTCAGTTGTGCCCTAATGGATAGAGAGTCTGACTTGTAACCTGAAGGTTGTGGGTTCGAGTCTGAAGTCTGGCAGGAATTGTCAGCAATTACAGCAACTTCCACCATCAATACCATGACTGAGGTGAGACCCTTGAGCAAGGCACTGATCCCCCAACTGCTCCCCAGCCACAACAAAAATGGCTGCCCACTGCTCTCTCTCTGTGTGTGTGTGTGTGTGTGTGTGTGTGTGTGTAGGTTAAATGCAGAGCATGAATTCCAATTATGGGATGTCACTTCACTCACTCACTTAATTCTCTGAAAACAAGGCTTAATATCTTAAACAGTTTTCCTTCTCAATTGAATATATATTGTTTTAGGAATGTTTAGACACTTTAACTGGAATATATGCCAAAAAAAAAAAAAAAACTATGTTTGACAAGTTGGCAAAGAGCACATCTGAGACTTTCCCTGAGGAATGTGTCTAAAGAAGTGAACGTGATTTTGCCGACATGTTTCCTGGATGAACATCCTTGTTTGTCCTGGAAAAACATCTCTATCAACCAATCAGATTTCAGGGTTGGGTTTGGGGCTAAAATGTTAGGGTTAGGCTGGGCATGTGCACCGTTCTTATCAGCCTATAACTGTCCACTAATATTAAGGCTGGGTTATTATTAACACTATGTTTATTTGACTGAAATGTTGTTCCAGGATCAAAAAACAAAACAAAATATAAACAAAGCTGTTGATCTAGAAACATATCTTACAAGAGCAGTTTTGTTTGTTTCCTAAAACATGGGAGAAAATGTGCTGCATATTGGTTCCCTCAGGAACTACCTGTGGGATTTTATGGTTTGTGAATAATCAAAAGGTCTGTGGTTATGAAATCGTTGTTTTCTAACATGAGTCTGCAGAGCTGACGACCCTGAGCACCATGTTTTATCTGTATATACAAAGAAGAAACAAATTTACTAATGTCTAATGAATATGATTTGGTCAATCATGAGCAGTTTTAACATAAACATGAAATAACACAAAGAAAACCAAATACGTTTATTGTTATTTGTTCTTCAGTCCTGACAGGAGAGCATTAGGCAGCTAGAAATCTGATGAATCAGGCTATAAGCACTATAAATAATGCAGGTAATACAATGTAAACGTAGTGCGATGACGTCCCCGCACTAACTGCTCCAGCATATTCTCCTTTCTCCTTTTCTGCAACAAAACAGTAAACAACAAACAACATTATACACTAAATGCAACATATCCATCTATAATTTATATACAGCAACATTCAGACTGAAACATTATAGCTGGTCAAACACTTATTGTACTGAGATTTTATAAAGCTTTTAAGTTAAAATAATCATACGTTAATCAATCAGTTTTACAGACCCTTGATGATCAGTTGTACAGTCTCCTGTTCATCTGAAGGTGTGATGTAGCAGATGTACTGTCCAGCATCAGCGTGAGTGAGACCAGAGAGTTTGATGGAGAAGTTTCCTCTCAGATACTCAGATGGAAATGTTTCAACTCTATCCTTGTACTGTGGGTCTTGTCCAGCTACTGAATGTTCACCCTTAATTATACTATACACAATTTTGTCATTTTTGTCTCTCCAGTGCACATCAATGTCTTGAAGTTTAAGATCATGTTCAGCTGAAGAACACGGCAGGACAACAGAACCACCAATAACACCCTCTACTGTGACCTGCAGAGACACTGAAATGAGACAAACTTTAACTGTAAACACAGAACATTGCATTTATACATACAACATGAATTTATTTCTCAAATGTGTTTTTCAGATGCTCACCTTTGTTTATTAGCACTGCAAATACACAGACGAACCACCAACTGCAGAAACAGAAGAAGAAGAAAAAAATACTTGTAAGACACTATTTAATTCCGAAGTCAAAGTGTGACAGATGAGATAAGATGTGCTTGTGGTTAAATTATCTCATGTTTTGTCATAGTGATCTGTTATGTTGCATATTACAGTTTTATGTTTATTTGTCGAGGATAAAACCATTTTTGTAGCAACCATTCTAACACACACACACACACACACACACACACACAGAGAGACAGAAATGAATCATTCAGTCTGAAAGCATACACTATCTGACAATCATATTCAACTAAATTCATATAAATTAATACATGTATCCATTTATTGCCTATAATAATATATTGTATGCTGCATCATCATCATTCTATACACTAAACTCATCTATAAATGTTACAATTTGACAGTAAATGTTTTTGAAGGGAAGCATCTTCACCCAACTGGAGAAACTTTAGACTAGACTAGAAAAATCCAGTTACTATCAAATAAAACCAACTTCACCTGAGACACAAATGACGGTAGGCTAATACAAATGGCTAAAGCTAATTGCTAATGTCGTAAATCAAAATAACAGTTACAGAAGATACAACCGTGAAGTTAAATCTGATAATCATTCATTAACCAATTCATGTTAAATGTATTAATGATGCTTGAAATTGTCCTTTTTCTAGTGATAATTTGCATTTGACAACACAAACACGAGCAATAATCTACATCAGGCCTTCGTCAGGAAGTAAAACGAGTTTGTCCGACTAGTGTTAAACTCCGAATTCATCAAACATACCTGATTAATCATGTTGGTTCAATATTATAACTATGCTTTGTTTGCATATATTGCATAGAAATACTTCAGAAATGAGAGTGAAATACTGCTTTTTCAAAAGAAAGCTCTTCCGTTTCAGTGTACCACGTTCTACGTACGTCAGATGTAAGGGACTTCAACAGCTACCGGGTCAGTGTAATCAGACATGTGCAACCAGATATTCATTAAACATTCTGAAATTTACTTCAGTATATTCAAGACGCCTGAGAGACCAGTTGACTTTCACATGTTTTCACATGATCTTCTAATGAATTTTAACCATTAGTATTAATCAAATGTATGTTTCTGATCTCAGCCATTGTATCTCCATGATCTGGACTTTTGTTAATCAATAAAAGACATGATTAAAGCTTTGTTTAATTTCTCTTCTTCACTGGTTAGACTACAAAATATTGTGCTATTAAAAAAAATAATAATAATAATTTTGGTATATAATAATAAAAATAAGCTGGTAGCTGTAAGTGTCCTAATGTCTGAAGCTAAATGAAGAAAAGTTAATGAAAAGCATTAACTTACATGAGTATGAGAGTGGAGGTTCCTTTCGTGACTTCTCAGATCCTGATCCTCAAGTGAAACTTTTCTCTGAATGTTGTTGCATATATTCCTGACACTATCAGAATTTGTCATCTTCTTTTCTTTTTTTTTTTTATATCAAGAACGCATAATCTACTGAGACCCGCATTCTGACGTACACTCTTAAAAATAAAGGTGTTTAAAAGGTTCTTCACAGCGATGCCACAGAAGAACTCTTTCTTACCTTTTTATAATCTGAAGAACCTTCTTTCGCGACAAATAACTTTTTGTGAAACTGAAAGGTTCAGATGTTAAAGGTTTCTTTTCATATCTGAGCTCAAACCAGAAAGATCTTCCTCATAGTTGCTCTCTTTTTTTTTTTTTTTGACAAAAAACTAGTCTGACTTGTCTGACTCACCAGGTGACTGGGCATGTATGTTTTGTATATCATCTAATCACATCACATGCTCGTTCAGACTTCTGATCATTATGCTGATTGGGGAGTTATTCAAGAAAATGTAAATGAGCAAATTACATATATATATATATATATATATATACACTATTGGTGCTTTCTGTGAAAGCTTTTGACTACTAACTTGGCATAGTGTTACAGTTGAAAAATATTGAATCTGGAATTTCTATTTCATTCTTAGTTTTGCTGTTGGAAAAACATGTTTTTGCTGATCTGCAGATATGAGTGACATATCAGCCTCAAGATGCAAAACCATAACAAGTACACAAATATGGGAAACAATTTAAAAATGTATTGTTTAAATCCATTTCTGTAATTTTAGATTTTTACTAATCGCTGTATGACTATGTAAAATGTTCTTAATTAGCATTCCTCATTAACATAGTTATTCTGAACATCCAATATACTTCTTAATCTTTACTTAATCTATGAATATAATTAAGCAGTTTGTCATATAAAAATACTTGTTTTTTTTTGGAAATTAAAACATTTTTGTTGTACATAGCCTAATTTGTATTATCAATATATGTTTTATTTGACAATACTGCATATAAATGTTTCATAAATTAGGGTGAAATTCTACTTTTTCATCAAAGTATTATAAACTCTTCTACCTCTGTATAACATTATCAGATGTAATTGACGTCCATAGCTGACACGAAAAACTCTTCAGAAATGCCCATCAGATATTCATTCATCTTTTTCAGATTTACTTCAACAACAGGTTGACTCTCATGCGTTTTTCACATATACTCTGATCTTGATCTTCTACTGAATTTTCCCCAATATTAATATCAAAAATGTTTCTGATCTCATTGTATCTCCAATGTTATGGGATGTCTAGACAAAAACTTGTCTGCTTTCATTGGTTAGACTACAAATTATTTTTCCAGTTTCACTGAACAATAAATAAGTTTAATATGTAATAATAATAATAATAATGAGCTGATATTTTTAGCAGCTTTTCAGCTGTAATCATCCGTCCATCTAATGTGACATTTGATCCAATAAGTGAAATCAACAGAAGTTAATGAAATGAGTAAATACTCAGACTTACATGAGTATGAGAGGGAATCTTCCTTTCGTAAATCCCTCTGGGAAAGTGTTGTATTCTGGATCCTGATACTCAAATGATTTCCCTTGTTATGTCTTGAATATCACATCTTTAGTTTACTGTCGCTGTAAATCAGCACAAGATTACAAAATTCCAGCAAACTTCTCATTTTGACATACAGAGAAAAATGAGCAACAGGGAAATACAGCACAGAAATTCAGCTTAGATTTTCATAAATCTGCCTTTTAAATGTGTGTTTTCCTGCAGGAGAACAGAACAGCACTCTGCCTAAAACATTTAGAGCCGGGGACTGCTTTAATCTCCAAGAACTCTATAGGGAACAATCTGTTGCATCCTGAACACACCCAAAAAAGGGATTTACAAATCATTGCTGCAGTTATATTTTAAACAATGCTGTTCATTTGAACCGTTTATTTATCAAAGAATAAATAATAATAATAATAAAATGTCTCATGAGCAGCAATTCAGCACAGTAGAATGATTTCTGAAGGATCATGTGACACTGAAGAATTAAGTAATGGCTGCTGAAAATTCAGCTTGTTCATAGAAATAAATTATATTTTAAAAAATATCAAAACAGGAAAAAAAAGTTATTTTAAATTGTAATAATATTTCACAATATTATGGTTTTTATTGCATTTTGATCAAATAAATGCAGCCTTACAGGGTACTTCTTAAAAACATTGAAAAGTCTTACCAACCCTGAACTTTTAAACAGTGTGTGTGTGAGCATGCATACATGCTGTAGGCTGAATATAAACTGTAGGCTTAGATTATGAACATTTAAGAGAATTTCACAAGCCAAGATTTCAAAAGCTAAAAATGTATATTATTTATTTGCTATTTATTTATTTGTACTAACGCCATTTTTGATTACACTCAAATATGTTTTTGGCTGCATACTTGGAGTAAGAAAAAAAAAAAAATGTGAACAATGCAATTATTCAGCATCCCAAAATACATGGTAGACAGCTTATTACTGCATTTCAAAAGCTGTGTTTGAGTTCAGAGATGAATAGTTACATAATCTCAGCACTATTGATGGGGTCACTCCTAAAACCCACAAGAATATTTTCATAGAAGCTTTTTTTTTTTTTTTTCCTGTTTCTGCAGTTTCTACTTCATCTGTGTGTCCGCAGCGCTCATAAACGAAGGTGAATATATTGAGGAGGCATTACAACAAGGTTATATATGTCCATCCACTTCCCCTGCTGCTTCCAGCTTTTTCTTTGTGGCAAAGAAGGCTTGAGGCCTTTTATTGATTATTGCCAGGATCTTCACCAAACTGGACCTCAGATATGCCTACAATCTCATTTGGATACGTGAGGGGGACGAGTGGAACAGCCTTTATGAACACCCCCTCCCCTTTAATCACGCTGGTGTGATTGTATCAAATATAGAAAATATTATTTGGCTATTTTTTTGTCTTTTGGAAGCTGTATTTAAAATCCACTTGGCTCAAAAATCTGAGGGGGCACGTGCCCCTTTTGTGCAATGTGTTCTGTGGAAACTATAATTTGATGTGCATTAATATATGTGTAAAACCTAAACCTGATGGGTGTTAACAGTGAAGAAAAACTCGATTACATTGAGGACGGGGGTCAGCTGGGGTTTTATTAATCAGTAAAGTTAATTTGGTAAGCAAAAATAACCACCCATCCGCACATTCTTATATCTTCCTGGTGTGTCTCTTTAACTTCCTTTTTCCTGAGTCATGTTTGTACAGTATGCTTTGTAGTTTCCCCCTGCTGATTAGTCTAACTAGCCTTAGTGTTTACCTCGTTTTTGACCCTCATCTCTGCTTGCCTGCTCATGAATGATAAACATTACAGACTAGAATAATTATCAAACTGAAGGGACATTTAAGGCATTAAACCCTTTTTCAAGACATTTTTCAGTAAGGTTTTTTGCTTCTGTCTTATTCAGTTCATGTAAATATACAGTACTGTGCAAAATGTATGGTACGAGAGTATTTAAATAAATCACGCAACATGATTTAATAAGGTTTTTGGTAGTCACTTTGAGTTTCACAATTTGAGTTGAATTACTGAAATAAATGAACTTTTCCACGATATTTTAATTTATTGAGATGCACCTGTACTCACAAACACTTGAAACAGGCTTGTTCTGGTCCGGATATGAACTACGACACCTGCAGTGAGTGTTATTAAACCCATCCCGGCGTTCCGCCCAGAAACCGCTCTCTCACGCGCGCTCCATGTGTTGTCATATTAAATATTGTTGTGGTCATGTTCACAGAAATGAACTGACAGCGCGAAGCTCTTTCACGAGATTTGAATTCTCCGCTGTAAGATGACCTCATGCATAATACAGCGCAGTGATTGGATGGTAAGAGTTCATTCTCATGAATAATACTGAGAATAGACTTGTTTGAGATGCGCCTCGCCTCGGCTGAAATGTAGATGAGGCGGCTGCAGTGAGGGGAGGAGGGAAATAAGCACAGTCAAGACAGATAGTTCTGAGCTCTCGAAGTGGAGCAGATACCTACGAGATCAAAGGCAGATATTGCGTTATTCTCACTCATATGCTGTGCTGCTGATAAACATGATATAATTTCAGTTCTGTTGCTTTTATATGAATATAAATATGAACAAGACACTCAAAGTGCTTGCTATTTAATTCCATACGAAAGGCGTATTTATCATCCATTTTTATTTTAATTCAAACATGCATTTTAGATTTTTATAGAAAATATGACAACAATCACATATCTCACAAAGAGATCGCACTGTCTAGTGTTTGGGAATATTCATGCACAATTTAAATACATAATAGCATGAAATCAGATTAAAAAAATAAAACATTTTAGAAGAGAACGCAGCATCACGGTTGTCTGAACCAATGAGCATTAAGCTGTGTCGTCAGTCAGTCTTTCCCATCATGCTTTTGATCCTGCGCGCGACTGCTCAATCCGACCATATGAGAAACTTCTTAGATTTCACCACAATGAACCATACCTTTAAGATTAATTGGAT